>NC_057808.1:541748420-542048420 GCF_018294505.1 Triticum aestivum
CCCAGCCACTGAAATGCTGACGCGTGGATGCCTATTGGTCCCGGTTAGTGCCACCAACCGGGACCAAAAGCCCTCCTGCCTGGGCTCGCCGCACCGGCCACGTGGAGGCCCATCTGTCCTGGTTCGTGTAAGAATCGGGACTAAAGGGTTAGGGCATTAGTAACGACCATGTAGTCCCGGTTCAAAAACCGGGACAAAAGGCCCTTACCAACCGGGACAATAGGCCCTTTTTCTACTAGTGAGGCTGAACGGATACAACAATATAGACCTATTTGCCTCCTTAATGTTAGTTTTAAAATATTCACGAAGGTTGCGACTATTAGGCTAAATTCGGTTGCTGAACATGTGGTTCGGCCTTCACAGATAGCTTTTATGCAAGGCAGACACATCCTAGATGGAGTTGTTATCCTTCATGAAACAGTCCATGAATTACACCGGAAAAAGTTAAATGGGGTGGTACTCAAAATAGACTTTGAAAAGGCTTATGACAAAGTCAAGTGGCCTTTTCTTCAACAGACTCTCAGAATGAAAGGATTTTCTGCAGGTAGTGTTGCCATTAAGGTTAATGATGACGTTGAACACTACTTCCAAACGAAGAAGGGATTGCGACAAGGTGACTCGGTATCGCCCATGCTTATAGTGGCGGATATGCTAGCGGTCATGATTGAGCGTGCCAAGGTTGATGGCCAAATTGATGGGCTAGTAAATCATCTAGTTGATGGTGGTCTCTCTATACTTCAATATGCCGATGATACGATTCTCTTCATGGATCATGACCTCGAGAAAGCGAGAAATCTGAAACTGATTTTATCAGTATTCGAGCAACTCTCGGGTCTAAAGATCAATTTTCATAAAAGTGAATTGTTTTGCTTTGGCGAGGCTCAAGACGAGGCCCACCTATACGCTGAACTGTTCGGATGCGAGTTGGGTCAGTTTCCGATCACATATTTGGGGATACCGATACATTATCGGAGACTCACAAATGCTGAATGTAAACACGTCGAGGAGAGACTGCAAAAAAGACTTAGCAGTTGGAAAGGTAAACTGATGTCTCTGGGTGGAAGATTGGTCCTCATAAATTTAGTCTTAGTAATATGGTACTATATATGATTTCCTTCTTCCAATTACCGAAAGGAGTTTTACATAGATTGGATTACTTCCGATCAAGATTCTTTTGGCAAGGAGATAGCGAGAGAAAGAAATATCGACTGGCTAAATGGAGTGTGGTTTGCCGTCCCAAAGACCAAGGCGGGTTGGGCATTCATGACCTTGAGGTTAAGAATAGGGCCCTCCTTGGCAAATGGTTGTTTAAATTACTAACGGAAGATGGTGTATGGCAAATCCTCCTAAGGAGGAAATATGTGGGTTCTAAGGCAGTATCCCAAGTATATTGGAAGCCTAGGGATTCCCACATTTGGGCAGGTCTAACGGCTACGAAGAAATATTTCTTCTGCTATGGATCCTTCTCGATTAAGGACGGCTCGGAAATTAGATTCTGGGAGGACAAGTGGCTAGGAAATGCCACTCTCCGGGAACAATATCCAGCTCTATACAACATTGTGCGCCACAAAGGTGATACTATCGCCACAGTAATGGAATCATTTCCGCCAAATGTGACGTTCAGAAGAGACTTAATTGGACCCAGACTCCAATCGTGGAATATCCTGCTCCAACGGTTGTCCACAGTGCAATTATCACATGGGCCTAATGTATTCCGATGGAACCTCCATGGGAATGGACAATTCTCAGTGGATTCTATGTATAGAGCGTTAATCCAGTCCGATGTGCCAGTTGTTAATAACAAGAAGATCTGGAAGATAAAGATACCTCTTAAGAATAAAATCTTTGCATGGTATCTTCGTCGCGGAGTCATTCTTACTAAAGATAACCTTATTAAGAGGAATTGGCATGGAAGCCCGCAATGTGTATTTAGTCACCATGAGAAGAAAATAAAACATTTATTCTTTCAATGCAAATTGGCTCGTTCTTTATGGTCAGTCATCCAAATAGCTTCTGGCTTGTATCCTCCCTGTAGTGTTGCTAATGTATTTGGCAACTGGTTACATGGGATTGATCACAGGTTTAGAACTCTTTTCAGGGTGGGAGCGCTTGCCGTTATTTGGTCGCTTTGGCTATGTAAAAATGATAAGGTTTTTAATGATAAAAGTACTTCTCTGTTGCAGGTTATCTACAGATGTACCGGGACTCTTCGTTTATGGTCCTCTCTACAACGCATGGAGAATCGAGGCCTGTTTACGAAGGTGTGTACACGATTGTTGGAGGCTACGGTGAGGGATACTTTTACCCAGCATGGGTGGCAGCATGATCTAAGGATTGGCCCCCTACATGTTTCGTTGTAATTCACCTTTTTATTTTTATTTTGTGTGAGAGGATCTTATTTAGCTGTGTGCATCTTAGTTATGCAGAGACCGGGTGTAATGCTTAAATTTTTAAAGTAATAAAGCGCCCCTTTTCAAAAAAAAAATGTTGCTTCCTCTTCGTGGGTTATCGATATCTTTAAGCTCCGCTCCTACCATGAGTCAATCAAGGAGGATGAATCCATGGGTCCAAAGGCGAGCTGATCGTCCACCCAACTAACTACCACGGACAACCACTCTGAAAGGGGAGTCTTTGCATAGGTGCAGCGGTCTCAAGGGCACTGAGGCAAAGCTAGCAAACCGGATGATGTGGCCAACCCCTCATGGCAAGGCGATCAACCGTAAGTATTCTGTTATGTAGGACTAACCATGAGAAGAGACTGCATTTTAGCTCCACATGCGTCTTCCTGACTTTGTCAGATGACAACTTTGGATGGGAGCCAATGAATTGTGCCTAGTAGGCCAAGCTGGATGAGTATTCCCCACCTGGGTGCCAAATCCAGAAAATGGAGTCCTGCGTGAGAGGATTCAGATTCGTGGAGGCGGCGATGGAAGCTAGGGCAGTGAACTCGCGTAGCTGCTCAGGCACCTATCCAAAACTCGGATCCAGATATCATTTAGAAGCTCGTCGTGTACTGATCTGTTCTTTCCGGTTGCGGTGGCGAAAAGTCCAAGACATCAGTGGCAAAGGGCTCCATCACCGTTTGAGTTGTCATGCCAAAATGCAGCCTTATGTCTGTCGCCTATAATGTAGGAACGAGGTATGTCTACCAGAAGGCGGGGAGAGGTGAATGACATATTTAAAATTTCTTTCGAGAAAGTTTAAATCGCTCATAACACGACATTGGAATAAATGAAACAGAAACAGTCTACGAAGAATAACTACTGCAGGAAATCAAACACAGGTACCGGACATAACACATGGTCGAAACTTAACTAACAATAAACAACTGAGTTAAATTGGGTTAGGACGTTACCGGTGATGCTCGATGGCGACACATAATTCGGTAGACCAGTTCACTCTTCTGCAAAATAGCTACGTCTGGTTGGAGGAACTTGTGATTGAACATAGAAGATAAACTATCTTCATCCTATTCTCCACGACAACTAGTTTGTCAACTAGTGCCGACCACTCGGGGTAGATGCTTGAGGTGATCTCCAAACTTTCACATAATTTGTCTTCATGAACCAAAATTACTCTTGGTCACTGAAGAACTTGACACCTAACCGTCTAGAAAGTTCGCAGCTCTCAAGAGTAATAGGCGGAGTGTACTAGACTTAGCTTCCAGTGATTCTAAACCACTATCTAATTTTCCGGCTCTGGATTTTTCTCTCATTGGATTTTAAACTCAAGGATGCTCACACTAGACGTACCGAAGCAATTGCTTCAGTTCAGCAATTTTAAAATAGATTGGTTTCATTAGTACGAGAGATATCACACGAACACGGGCGATAGATCTCAAACGAACAATAAAATTCAATTATTACTCATTTTAAAATAGATTGGTTTCATTAGTATCTAGGCTCTCATAAAGTCAACCCGGGCTTCAAGTAAGTATTCGTGTATGTAATATTGATTTACAAATTATGCCGCCTTGATGCATACACACCCAATATGCAATGCTGAAGCATTCCAATTTTGTTGGTTCGGCATCTCTAATGTTTATTTCCTAAGTTTGTCTTAAGGTTGCTATAGCCAACTAAAAATTCTGCAATGTATAATATCTTTATGAGTCTTAAGCTGGAGCCCACATGCCAGTTTTTTGTTCTTACAATCCTAAACACTCAACCACATAACCACTCAACATTTTCATGTGAGAGAAGGGATAAATCAATATTCATTCCATATGGCTTGGTCCTATAGCCCGGTCTTAGGGATTTCTTGCTAAGACTCCTCAGAATGCTTGAGGGGAGTCTTAAGGCTATTTCTTTGTATAAGACCCATGTGTTTGCAACATTTAATACACCCTTAGTGTTAGAAACAGTTCACATAATTATGATATGTGTGGAGTCAATGGTAGGTCCATCTTTGAAGATTACCGCATGACAACCTTATTCGTTTGCATCGCATAATACTTGTTATTTTCTTTGGTTGTCGACGTGGAGCTCCAATTTCGTACCGTGATGTTGGAGGCAAATAGGCTAACAAGTGGAGCATAGAGCGGACCCGGTCCGATGGTGTTGCTCGATGCGGAATTTTGAGTTCTATCACGTCTTAGTGGTTGTTTCTCAATCTATATGACAAATCTATAGTCTATTGTATCATGCCCTCTTTATTATTCATATGAAATACTGTTAGAGAAAGCAGCTAAGTGTGTTACTTGCACCGCCATGCAGTTGCGTGATTTGAGGGGTTTGGAGCCGGAGGTTAATCTGGTCATTGTTGTCATATATAATTACCAAAATGTGAATGGCACTTATTTTTCCTATGTCGTTTGTCAGACCACATGGGAGAATCAATATGTTGTTAAAAAGTGAGTGACATTAATAGAGTCAAGGAGCGAACATGAAGGGTGAAATAAAATAAAATGAATCTGTATTTGTAGACGGGGTAAGAAAAGTCGGGGTGTGCAAAGTTGAAAACAACACGTCCGGTTGGAGGAGGAGAACCGGGGTGTGTAGGTTGACAACAATTGTTTCAGGGAGATAGAAAGCTATGGTGTGATGGCTGGAAATAACACATTCAGTTGTCAAAAAATACATAAAACGATAGTTAACGCAATAACCCAAGATAGATCTCAGGAATATTTGGATTAAACTCAAGGAATAGATGAGTACAAAATGCACTTACCAAGAATGTACGAGGACATATGCGACGAAAGTATGATCAACCAACGATAAGGAAATAATAAACACATCTTAACCATGATGGAAGACGACTGATCCATGGTAAGACATGGCTTTTTTAGTCGACTGCGTCATAAGGTAATGACCCTATTAACTAGCTCACCGATGGGGCCAGAGCCCTAAACCAATATTGACATAATGCATATAAAATTATTAATATTTATAATTATTCTAACAATGATATTATCAATCTAAATGGCAATATATTGATGATACATTGGTGGTCTAATCAGGAAATGTTGAATAATGCTTTCTAGAATGTTGTGTGCATGTGAATGGAGGTAGTAACTGCTCGTCATGAATTAGCTCCAAATATATTCTTGGCCTAACTAGAGTAGCTCATCGTGAATTAAGTAAAAAATTATCAGTCAATTAATGCCGAGTAGATCATCATGAATTCATTAGCAATCTGTAGGAAAATTTAGCAGTCAATTAATGCCCGTAAACTCTTCCTTGAATGGCCACAAGCTAGCGTTACAAGTGTTCTCATGCTATATATTGAAGGGGAACCAAAGGACATCCGTCATCATCCATCTTGCTAGACAGACAGTCTCCTATACTTAACAACAAGCAAGAATGGCACTCCACTCCCTCTCCTGGTCCGCATACTTCGTCGTCGTTCTTGCTCTCGCTTCTACCACCCTCGATGCCTCTGGCTATGACTGTAGTACATCCTTGAGGGCGGTGACTTCGCAATGCAAGGCCGAGCTCACAACGTGTTGGGGATATAACTACTAGTGTAACCCGCCCAGGAGGGGCCGGGTTACCCTATGACGATTTATCATATGAAGCCCAATATCAAGCTTGAAGATGGCGGTTCAGTTAAGGGCCCAAAGCCCGCAGGCGACTTAAGGCCCATAGTGATAAACCGCCGTAATGGCATGACTTGTATTGTAAGGCAAGATTAATTAGTCACCGAGCCGGACACTGTTTATGAGTCGGTCGGAACTCTGTAGGCCGCGGGGCGTCAACCCGTGTATATAAGGGGATGACCCGCCGGCGGCTTAGGGCAAGTAACATCAGATCGAGAGCCGGGCATAGCGGATTCGCTCCCTGGTCATCGAAACCCTAGTAATTCCACCTCAACTGGATTAGGCTTTTACCTTCCCGCAAGGGGCCGAACCAGTATAAAACCTCGTGTCCTTTGTCCCGTTTTAACCCCTTTAAGCTTCCTAGTTGCGATGGCTCCACGACTAAGTCCTTTCACGAGGACATCTGCCGTGACAATTCCACGACAGTTGGCGCCCACCGTGGGGCCAGCGCACGGTGGATTTGAGTTCTTGAAGGGCAGCTTTGAAGGGCTCAAGGGATACGCTGTGGGCCGGATGACCAAGAGTCGTCGCGGCAAGCTCTACATCGACGACGCCGGCTGGGGACCCGATGACGTCTCAATTGAGTACGGGTACCGGGTTCCCTTCGGCGGAATCCACGTCTTCATCGGCCGGATTGGCGAGCCGGGCCCTGAGCCGGACATCTGCACCGACATCATCGAGACGGCTCAGCGTGCGAGACCCGCCCGGGCTCAGCCCGCTATGAAGTGTGCCTTCATGGGTTGCATCCATGGAGGAGAACTTTCTGAAGGATCCGTGGACGGCGGTGAGACGACTGTCTACTCCGATGGTGAGTCGTCCACTGGTGAGACGGATTCGTTATACCAATTGCAAGATGGCGGGCTTGGGGGCTGTTCCGATGGCAGCAGTATTCCGGACCCCTTTGAGCCGCCGAGCAGAGTAGGGATCTTCATGGCTGGCACTCAACCCGGTCAAAACTCTACGGTTGCGGCAGCAATAACTTCCAGGTCAGGAGCGGCCGGGGCAGGAGGCCCTGTGTGCCCGCCGGCTCAGGTGCCGATTGATCTCATGGACAAATTGACGGCCCTGTTAACCGCCACAGTTATTTCGGTGAGTCAAGCTAAGCATGATGTAGAGGTAGCACAGGTACGTGAGGAGATAGCCCGAGCCAAAGAAGCCCTAGCAGCTGAGGACACCAGATTGGCCGCGGAGCGGGCGGCTTTGGATGCTCGGGCTCAACAGATCCAGTCATAGGCTTTCCAGCTTACGATGAGTCTGAACGCATCTAATGAGGTGATGAGGAGGAGGCACCAGAAGGCTCAATCCCGTTTGCCTCTGGTTTATGATCCTCGGAATCTCTTCTGCACGCTCGGAGCCGGCCCTAGTAACCCGCCGGAGGCAAACCAGTTTATAACATCCGAGCGGGGGCCCCGGTTCAGCCCCGGGTGATGGAACCTCCTCACGTGAATACGGCCCCGCCTCTCCACGTACCAACACCACCGGGTCATTTTTCCAACCCCTTGGAGAACCTAATCGCTGCATCGGCACGTTTGGCGGCTCTCCCGGTGGATGGCGACTCTCCAACAGCAGTGGAGACGCGAAGGGTCAGAGAGCTTCTTCAGACGGCTCTGGCTCAGCAGGAGGCTTATTCCTATAGTCGAGACAGGATTCATTCGACTCCTCGCCCAAGCGGGAGCCCAAGTTACAACAGACATATGGATTCGGAGGCCTTGTCAAGCAACGCCCAGTGCCGTAACCAGCCAGGTGGGCATAATCCGGTACAGGACAAGATACGTCGAGAGGATGAGCGGGCGGCTCAGCAGGCGGCTCAACAAACCTTCCCGGATTATCCAACGACCTCCATTGAGGCAGGTGTGGCCACAAGAACAGGCGGCGTTCCTTGTTTGGTGCCGGCTTTGCGTAATGAGTGTTTTCCCAAGGATTTCAAGGGACCCCGGAAGGTGCCGAATTACACAGCTGATTTACAGCTCGGGGCGTGGATTGAAAGCTATGAGATGGCCATGGAGCTGTTGGAGGTCAGTGATGCGGCGATGGCCAAGTACTTCACCATGATGCTGGACGGAACGGCCCGCACTGTTGGAAATATGCCCTAGAGGCAATAATAAATGGTTATTATTATATTTCTTTGTTCATGATAATTGTCTATTATTCATGCTATAATTGTATTGTCCGGAAATCGTAATACATGTGTGAATACATAGACCACAACCTGTCCCTAGTAAGCCTCTAGTTGACTAGCTCGTTGATCAACAGATAGTCATGGTTTCCTGACTATGGACATTGGATGTCATTGATAACGGGATCACATCATTAGGAGAATGATGTGATGGACAAGACCCAACTTAAGCATAGCATAAAAGATCGTGTAGTTTCGTTTGCTAGAGCTTTTCCAATGTCAAGTATCTTTTCCTTAGACCATGAGATCGTGCAACTCCCGGATACCGTAGGAGTGCTTTGGGTGTGCCAAACGTCACAACGTAACTGGGTGACTATAAAGGTGCATTACGGGTATCTCCGAAAGTGTCTGTTGGGTTGGCACGGATCGAGACTGGGATTTGTCACTCCGTGTGACGGAGAGGTATCTCTGGGCCCACTCGGTAATGCATCATCATAATGAGCTCAATGTGACTAAGGCGTTAGTCACGGGATCATGCATTGCGGTACGAGTAAAGAGACTTGCTGGTAACGAGATTGAACAAGGTATTGGGATACCGACGATCGAATCTCGGGCAAGTAACATACCGATTGACAAAGGGAATTGTATACGGGATTGATTGAATCCTCGACACCGTGGTTCATCCGATGAGATCATCGTGGAACATGTGGGAGCCAACATGGGTATCCAGATCCCGCTGTTGGTTATTGACCGGAGAGGCGTCTCGGTCATGTCTGCATGTCTCCCGAACCCGTAGGGTCTACACACTTAAGGTCCGGTGACCCTAGGGTTGTAGAGATATATGTATGCGGAAACCCTAAAGTTGTTCGGAGTCCCGGATGAGATCCCGGACGTCACGAGAGGTTCCGGAATGGTCCGGAGGTGAAGAATTATATATAGGAAGTCCAGTTTCGGCCACCGGGAAAGTTTCGGGGGTTACCGGTATTGTACCGGGACCACCGGAAGGGTCCCGGGGGTCCACCGGGTGGGGCCACCTGTCCCGGAGGGCCCCGTGGGCTGAAAGTGGAAGGGAACCAGCCCCTAGTGGGCTGGGGCGCCCCCCTTGGGCCTCCCCCTGCGCCTAGGGTTGGGAACCCTAAGGGGGGGGAGTTTCCCCTTGCCTTGGGGGGCAAGGCAACCCCTTCCCCCCTTGTGGCCGCCGCCCCCCTTGAGATCCCATCTCTTGGGGCTGGCGCACCCCCCCCAGGGGCCTATATAAAGGGGGGAGGGAGGGCAGCACACAACAGCCTTGGGCGCCTCCCTCCTCCCCTGCAACACCTCTCTCTCTCTCGTAGAAGCTCGGCAAAGCCCTGCACGAGACCCGCTACATCCACCACCACGCCGTCGTGCTGCTGGATCTCCATCAACCTCTCCTTCCCCCTTGCTGGATCAAGAAGGAGGAGACGTCGCTGCACCGTACGTGTGTTGAACGCGGAGGTGCCGTCCGTTCGGCACTCGGTCATCGGTGATTTGGATCACGGCGAGTACGACTCCGTCATCCACGTTCATTGGAACGCTTCCGCTCGCGATCTACAAGGGTATGTAGATGCACTCCCTTCCCCTCGTTGCTAGTACACTCCATAGATGCATCTTGGTGAACGTAGGAAAATTTTAAAATTATGCTACGATTCCCAACACGCACTTGGCTGAAGGGGCTGCCGCCTAATTCCATTGGTTCATGGGCAGAGTTAAAAGCCCGGTTTATCTAGAACTTCAAAGACACCTGCAAGCAGCCCATGTCAATTGTGGACTTGACTAATTGCAAGCAAGAGGAACGTGAGTCCACCACTCATTGGGTGCACCGGGTCAAGGAGATAATACATTCATCTGACAAGATGGATGCCGGCTCTGCGGTCTTAATGTTGGAGAAAAATTGCCGATTTGAGCCTCTGAAGCAGAAGCTGGGGCGGCTCAAGCGTGATTGTAATGATATGGGCCAGCTGATGGCGGCTCTAGTCAAATACGCCGATTCTGATAGTACCAAGGATCCCGCGTCTGATGAAGAGAAGACAGGGAAGGGAAAGAAGAACGGCAATGGAAAGGGTCAGCAGCATAACCCGGCGAGTCAAGGAGGCAATAAACGTAAGGCCGACGGTAACCCGGAGTTTGTGGCTAACACCAATTCACAGGGTAACAATCAACGGCGCAAGGGGAGGCCGCCCCCTCGGTCCGGCGGGTCAGGTCCTACTCTTGAGCAACTGCTCAATGAACCCTGTCCGAGACACGGCACTCGGGAAAGGCCAGCCACTCACCTATGGAAGGATTGCGCGATCATGAAGGCTTTCAAAAATTCTAACATGTTCGACGGCAACCATGGGACTGGTGGCGGCTCAGGTGGAGGCGGCTTTCATGGCTCGGGCGGCAGCTCAAGTTCCGGCTTTCAAGGAAATCAAGGTGGTTATAATCAACAATCTGGTCAGGGAGGTCAGCAGCAGCAGCAATCGGGTTATCAGAGCAATCCAAAGCAGCTGAATAGTGGACAATATCATGTGTTCACCACTAGCTTGTGCAAACGAGACCAGAAGCTTCATAAAAGGGCTGTGAACGCAGTTGAGCCGGCGGTCCCCCGTTATTTAAGGTGGTCAGAGCAGCCTATTATGTGGAGCAGGGAAGATCACCCTCCCCGGGTTGACAATCCAGGTCGGTTAGCCTTGGTGGTAGCACCTCAGGTTGGTGGATATAAATTCACTAAAGTACTCATGGATTGAGGTAGCAGCATCAACATCCTCTATTATGAGACCTTTCATCGTATGGGGTTGACTGACAAAAATCTAAAGACATCCAACACTGTTTTCCATGGAGTGGTGCCTGGTAAGTCGGCATACCCAGTTGGTAAGATTGAGCTGGAGGTAGCCTTCGGAGATGAGCATGATTCTAGGGCTGAGAAGTTAACCTTTGAAGTGGTCAAGATCAAGAGCCCATATCACGCTCTGTTTGGACGGTCGGCTTATGCCAAGTTCATGGCGCGGCCATGTTATGTTTACTTATAGCTCAAGATGCTGGGTCACAAGGGCACTATTACAGTACATGGGAGTCGGAATATAGCCGTGGAATGTGAGGAGGGTGACGCTGCTTATGCCAAATCTGTTGGTGCAGCAGAGGAGCTGAAGTTTTATAAGGACAACGTTGACCCGGCGGACATGACGTCTCTGAAGAAACCAACCATAGAGCATGACCCGGTAATGAAATTTAAGTCAGCTGATGACACCAAGCTTGTTGATTTTTTTCCAGGCGACTCATCTAAGCAATTCAGCATCAGTGCTAATCTGGATCCAAAATAGGAAAGCGTGCTCATCGAGTTCATCTGTGAGAACCGGTGCTACCTCCTAAGCACTGCGTTGGTTTTCCCTTGAAGAGGAAAGGGTGATGCAGCAAAGCAGCGTAAGTATTTCCCTCAGTTTTTGAGAACCAAGGTATCAATCCAGTAGGAGGCTACGCGCGAGTCCCTCGCACCTACACAAAACAAATAAATCCTCGCAACCAACGTGATAACGGGTTGCCAATCCCTACACGGTCACTTACGAGAGTGAGATCTGATAGATATGATAGATTATATTTTTGGTATTTTTATGATAAAGATGCAAAGTAAAATAAAAGCAAAATAAAAAGCAAAGGAAATAACTAAGTGTTGGAAGATTAATATAATGAAGATAGACCCGAGGGCCATAGGTTTCACTAGTGGCTTCTCTCAAGAGCATAAGTATTTTACGGTGGGTGAACAAATTACTGTTGAGCAATTGACAGAATTGAGCATAGTTATGAGAATATCTAGGTATGATCATGTATATAGGCATCACGTCCGAGACAAATAGACTGACTCCTGCCTGCATCTACTACTATTACTCCACACATCGACCGCTATCCAGCATGCATCTAGAGTATTAAGTTCATAAGAACAGAGTAACGCCTTAAGCAAGATGACATTATGTAGAGGGATAAATTCATGCAATATGATAAAAAAACATCTTGTTATCCTCGATGGCAACAATACAATACGTGCCTTGCTGCCCCTACTGTCACTGGGAAAGTACACCGCAAGATTGAACCCAAAGCTAAGCACTTCTCCCATTGCAAGAAAGATCAATCTAGTAGGCCAAACCAAACTGATAATTCTAAGAGAGTTGCAAAGATAACCAATCATACATAAAAGAATTCAGAAGATTCAAATATTGTTCATAGATAAACTTGATCATAAACCCACAATTCATCGGTCTCAGCAAACACACCGCAAAAGAAGATTACATCGAATAGATCTCCACGAGAGAGGGGAGAACATTGTATTGAGATCCAAAAAGAGAGAAGAAGCCATCTAGCTACTAACTATGGACCCGAATGTCTGAGGTAAACTACTCACACATCATTGGAGGTGCTATGGTGTTGATGTAGAAGCCCTCCGTGATCGATGCCCCCTCCGGCGGAGCTCCGGAACAGGCCCCAAGATGGGATCTCGTGGGTACAGAAGGTTGCGGCGGTGGAATTAGGTTTTTGGCTTCGTCTCTGATCGTTTGGGGGTACGTAGGTATATTGTAACGCCCCGAGACCGACGCTTCAGAAGACTTCCTTATTTTCGTGATCACCGCGTGTTTCTTTTGGTGCTTGCTCTTTTATTTTTGCATTGCATCATGTCATCATGCCATCATGTCATTAATCTTTGCATCAAAACTCAACTAAATAAATTGCATGGATCTTCGATCCATTTAAATCGAGGGAATTCACATGGTGATTTCTCTTTATAACATATCCTCCTAATATTTATGGAGCTATTATAAATATTCCATTAGTTTGGAATTAACCGGAACACACTTGCCAAATAATTCCCATGCCTATTTCCACTTCAAGTTTCACCTCCAAGCTTGGCCAACAATTCTTTTCCCTCTTATCGAGGCCCTTCCTAAATGTTCAACATTTTGGACACTTTGTAATCCTACTCCTTGTTCAAACCATTTGAATTAAATTCAAATGCATTTGAATTTAAACCGTGCAATCTTACCCACTCCGTTTTTCTTGGAACGAGCACATTTTTGTGAGTCCGGGAAAATTAGCCTCTTGCCCAAATCCTTCCCCTAACCCCTTTCTTTTCTCTCCTTTCTTTCATTGCGATTTTCTGTTTTTCGGAAAGGTTTTTGAAAGAATTAAGGGGGAGAGAGAGATCCAGCGCAGCCCAACTCCTCCTGACCTTTTCCCCTCTTCACCGAGATGGCCCAAGGCCCAGCCGCCGCACCCCTACCTAACCCTAGCCCGACCATCGCTCGATCCCCATCTCTCCCTTCGTTCTCCTCCTGCGCCGCCACACACCCATCGCCCGATCCCCATCTTCCTCTCGATCTCTCCCTCCACTCTCTCCCTCGCGCCCGACCCCCTCTCAGCCTCCCGCGCGCCTCCCTCTGCAGCACCAGGCCGTGACCGTGCCTCCTCGCCATCCCTGTTGCCCGAGCGCCCGAGGAGAGGAGCTCCTCGAGCTCCCGCAAGCCGCGACCTCCTCTGCCCAGCAGGCCAACCGTACTGTGCCCTGGCCCTCTTCCCCGCCTCCTTGCCATGGCCGCGTGCCACTTAAGCCAGCAGGCCGCTGCCCTGCGTCGTCGCGCCCGAGCCTCCTCGCGGCTTGCTGCAACCGCGCAAGTAGAGGAGCTCACGCCCGAGCTCCCTGCTTCCTCCCTCCATGGCGCCCGGCCTCCCGCGCCTCCGCCGAATCAGTCTTCCCCGCCCACAAGCCGTCCGGCTGTCGCGTTGCCATCTTCCAGTGACCTCGCCGCCTTCCTGCACACGCGTGCCCGCTGCTGGTCTCGTGTGAGAGCCCCTCCTCACGGTCATGGCGTCCATCGTGGCTGTTCAGTGCCCGTATGTTGCTGCTGTTTCGCCGCCCGCCTCTTCGTTGACCGCCAAGACCTAGACGTTGTGCTGCTTCGTTTGGCTCATCCCAAGCCTCGATAGACCCGGGGTCTCACTGCACTTGACCGTCGTTGTTTTGTTGCTTCTCCGTGAAGACCGAGACTGCAAGTACATGGATACGCCAAGTTCCGCTTCGAACATGTACGACTACACCTGCTGATGCGTCAAGTACCTTCGAACGTCTATGACTACGCGGACTCGCCAAGTACCTCTCAGAAAACGAACGTGTGCCACTACTTCCACTACCGTCGCCGAAGACCCGTGTAATGGAACCGTCAAGTTCGACTACCTTCGTGTGTACCACTACTTCCCTCGGCGACACGTGAACAACTACTTCCACTACCGTCGAACCCGATCCACTCCGAAAATGCACGCTTCGAAGGTATAACCGCCGAGAACGACCGCCCGTGAACGAATGCAGGTGTTTTATGAGTTGCGTGTGTGTGCACCATTTCCGAGAGAGGACTTTGCACGTTCCTCGTTCGCCATGCCGCCTCTCCGTGGGAACCCGGAAACCGGGAGCACCCCACCATCCTTGCATGACACGCTCACGCCCACTTCTGTTGCACCGGTATCTCCATGAGCTATTGGAAGCGATATGTTGCCGTGGCATCATTTTCGTTATCGTTGCCGTGGCACCCTTTTTGTTCCGCCACGGTAACAAATGCTTCATAACATGCTCATGTCAACATTTTCACAAACTTGCTTAAAACTTGCATATGTCATCCGCATCATGATAACAACATTTAAAATGTCTACAATTGTTGTTTGCATTAAAATTGCTAAATGACATGAGGATTTTCCGGAATTATTGTTTGTTGTTCCGGCCTCATTTAAATTGCCTAAAATAGGTAGTTTCCTTATGCTTCACCCCTTGCCATGGTTAACAACATTTAATATTGTTGTGTACTTAAACAAGAGCGAACTAAATAACTCGAATGTGGCGTTTCGTCAATATGCAACTCGTTGCATATTGAGCTCCACTTAACTTGTAGTTTCGTATGTGCACTTTGCCATGCCATGCCTCATTAAACCGGACATGCATCATACTTGATTGTGCATCATGCCATGTTTATGTGGTGGTTGTTTACTGTGTTGTTTGTTTATTTCCGGGTTGCTTCTCTCGTTAGCTTCGGTTTCGTTCCGGAGTTGTGAGGATTCGTTCATCTACGTCCGCTTGTCTTCTTCATGGACTCGTTCTTCTTCCTTGCGGGATCTCAGGCAAGATGACCATACCCTCGAAATCACTTCTATCTTTGCTTGCTAGTTGCCCGTTCTATTGCCATGCCGCGCTACCTACCACTTTCTATATCATGCCTCCCTTATTGCCATGTCAGCCTCTAACCTTTTCACCCTTCCTAGCAAACCGTTGCTTGGCTATGTTACCGCTTTTGCTCAGCCCCTTCTTATAGCATGGCTAGTTGCAGGTGAAGATTAAGTTTGTTCCTTGTTGGACCATGGATTTTATGAACTCTGTTGGGATACCACAATATCTCTTATTTAATTAATGCATCTATATATCTTGGTAAAGGGTGGAAGGCTCGGCCTTATGCCTGGTGTTTTGTTCCACTCTTGCCGCCCCTAGTTTTCGTCATACCGGTGTTATGTTCCTTGATTTTGCGTTCCTTACGCGGTTGGGTGATTTATGGGACCCCCTTGACAGTTCGCCTTGAATAAAACTCCTCCAGCAAGGCCCAACCTTGGTTTTACCATTCGCCTACCTAAGCCTTTTTCCCTTGGGTTCTGCAAACTCAAGGGTCATCTTTATTTTAAACCCCCGGGCCAGTGTTCCTCTGAGTGCCGGTCCAAACTAGAGCCACTTGCAGCGCCACCTCGGGGAAACTCGAGGTCTGGTTTTAGTTGTATGTAGTGTTCATCCAGTGTGCCCTGAGAACGAGATATGTGCAGCTCTTATCAGGATTTGTCGGCACATTCGGGCGGCTTTGCTGGTCTTGTTTTACCATTGTCGAAATGTCTTATAAACCGGGATTCCGAGACTGATCGGGTCTTCCCAGGAGAAGGTTTATCCTTTGTTGACCGTGAGAGCTTATAATGGGCTAAGTCGGGACACCCCTGCAGGGTATTATCTTTCGAAAGCCGTGCCCGCGGTTATGTGGCAGATGGGAATTTGTTAATATCCGGTTGTAGAGAATTTGACACTTGACCTTAATTAAAACACATCAACCGCGTGTGTAGCCGTGATGGTCTCTTCTCGGCGGAGTCCGGGAAGTGAACACGGTTTGAGTTATGTATGACGTAAGTAGGAGTTCAGGATCACTTCTTGATCATTGCTAGTTCACGACCGTTCCATTGCTTCTCTTCTCGCTCTCATTTGCGTATGTTAGCCACCATATATGCTTAGTGCTTCCTGCAGCTCCACCTCATTACACCATCCTTTCCTTTAAGCTTAAATAGTCTTGATCTCGCGGGTGTGAGATTGCTGAGTCCTCGTGACTCACAGATACTTCCAAAACAGTTGCAGGTGCCGATGTTACCAGTGCAGGTGACGCAACTGAGCTCAAGTGGGAGCTCGATGAAGATCTTGTTCGTTGTGTTGTTTCTTTTCATGTTGATCAGCAGTGGAGCCCAGTTGGGACGATCAGGGATCTAGCAGTTGGGTTGTCTTCTTTTATTTTGGTTCCGTAGTCGGCCCTATGTGTGTATCTCTGAATGATGTTTGTTTTATTTATGTATTGTGTGAAGTGGCGATTGTAAGCCAACTCTTTATCCCGTTCTTGTTCATTACATGGGATTGTGTGAAGATGACCCTTCTTGCGACTAAACCACAATGCGGTTATGCCTCTAAGTCGTGCCTCGACACGTGGGAGTTATAGCCGCATCGTGGGTGTTACATATATATAGGAGGCAGGAGTATGTCGGTGGAGCAACATGGGGCCCACGAGGGTGGAGGGCGCGCCTGGGGGTAGGCGCGCCCCCCTACCTCGTGGCTTCCTCGAAGCTTCCTTGACTTAGGGTCCAAGTCTCCTGGATCATGTTCGTTCCAAAAATCACGTTCCCGAAGGTTTCATTCCGTTTGGACTCCGTTTGATATCCTTTTTCTGCGAAACTCTGAAATAGGCAAAAAAAACAGCATTTCTGGGCTGGGCCTCCGGTTAATAGGTTAGTCCCAAAAATGATATAAAATTGAATAATAATGACCAAAACAGAAGATAATATAGCATGGAGCAATCAAAAATTATAGATACGTTGGAGATGTATCAAGCATCCCCAAGCTTAATTCCTGCTCGTCCTCGAGTAGGTAAATGATAAAAACAGAATTTTTGATGTGGAATGCTACTAGACATAATTTCAATGTAATTCTTCTTAATTGTGGTATGAATATTCATATCCAAAAGATTCAAGACAAAAGTTTAATATTGACATAAAAAATAATAATACTTCAAGCATACTAACTAAGCAATTATGTCTTCTCAAAATAACATGGCCAAAGAAAGTTATCCCTACAAAATCATATAGTCTGGCTATGCTCTATCTTCACCACACAAAGTATTTAAATCATGCACAACCCCGATGACAAGCCAGGCAATTGTTTCATACTTTTCACGTTCTCAAACTTTTTCAATCTTCACGCAATACATGAGCGTGAGCTATGGACATAGCACTGTATGTGGTATAGAATGGTGGTTGTGGAGAAGATAAAAAAGGGAGAAGATAGTCTCACATCAACTAGGTGTATCAACGGGCTATGGAGATGCCCGTCAATAGATATCAATGTGAGTGAGTAGGGATTGCCATGTAACGGATGCACTAGAGCTATAAGTATATGAAACCTCAACAAAAGAAACTAAGTGGGTGTGCATCCAACTCGCTTGCTCACGAAGACCTAGGGCATTTTGAGGAAGCCCATCATTGCAATATACAAGCCAAGTTCTATAATGAAAAATTCCCACTAGTATATGAAAGTGACAAAACGAGAGACTCTCTATCATGAAGATCATGGTGCTACTTTGAAGCACAAGTGTGGTAAAAGGATAGTAACATTGTCCCTTCTCTCTTTTTCTCTCATTTTTTTTATTTGGGCCTTTTTTTATGGCCTCTTTTTTTTGTCCGGAGTCTCATCCCGTCTTGTGGGGGAATCATAGTCTCCATCATCCTTTCCTCACTTGGGACAATGCTCTAAAAATGATGATCATCACACTTTTTTTACTTACAACTCAAAAATTACAACTCAATACTTAGAACAAAATATGACTCTATGTGAATGCCTCCGGCGGTGTACCGGGATATGCAACAAATCAAGAGTGACATGTATGAAAGAATTATGAACGGTGGCTTTTCCACAAATACAATGTCAACTACATGATCAAGCAAAGCAATATGGCAATGATGGAGCGTGTCATAATAATCGGAACGGTGGTAAGTTGCATGGCAATATATCTCGGAATGGCTATGGAAATGCAATGATAGGTAGGTATGGTGGCTGTTTTGAGGAAGGTTTATGGTGGGTGTATGATACCGCTGAAAAGTGCGCGGTATTAGAGAGGCTAGTAATGGTGGAAGGAAGAAAGTGCGTATAATCCATGGACTCAACATTAGTCATAAAGAACTCATATACTTATTGCAAAATCTACAGGTTATCAAAGCAAAGTATTACGCGCATGCTCCTAGGGGGATAGATTGGTAGGAAAAGACCATCGCTCGTCCCCGACCGCCACTCATAAGGAAGACAATCAATAAATAATTATGCTCCGACTTCATCACACAACGGTTCACCATACGTGCATGCTACGGGAATCACAAACTTTAACACAAATATCTCTTAAATTCACAACTACTCAACTAGCATGACTCTAATATCACCATCTTTATATCTCAAAACAATTATCAAGCATCAAACTTTTCTTAGTATTCAACACACTCATAAGAAAGTTTTTACTAATCTTGTATACCTAGCATATTAGGATTATTTAAGCAAATTACCATGCTATTTAAGACTCTCAAAATAATCTAAGTGAAGCATGAGAGATCAATAGTTTCTATAAAACAAATCCACCACCGTGCTCTAAAAGATTTAAGTGAAGCACTAGAGCAAAACTATATAACTCAAAAGATATAAGTGAAGCACATAGAGTATTCTAATAATTTCCGAATCATGTGTGTCTCTCTCAAAAGGTGTGTACAGCAAAGATGATTGTGGTAAACTGAAAAGCAAAGACTCAAATCATACAAGCCGCTCCATGCAAAACACATATCATGTGGTGAATAAAAATATAGCTCCAAGTAAAGTTACCGATGGAAGTAGACGAAATAGGGGACGCCTTCCGGGGCATCCCCAAGCTTTGGATTTTTGGTGTCCTTAGATTATCTTGGGGGTGCCATGGGCATCCCCAAGCTTAGGCTCTTGCCACTCCTTGTTCCATAATCCATCAAATCTTTCACCCAAAACTTGAAAACTTCACAACACAAAACATAACAGAAAATCTCGTGAGCTCCGTTAGCGAAAGAAAACAAAAAAACCACTTTAAGGTACTGTAATGAACTAATTATTTATTTATATTGGTGTTAAACCTACTGTATTCCAACTTCTCTATGGTTTATAAACTCTTTTACTAGCCATAGATTCATCATAATAAGCAAACAACACACGAAAAACAGAATCTGTCAAAAACAGAACAGTCAGTAGTAATCTGTAACTAACGAAAACTTCTGGAACTCCAAAAAATCAGCCAAAATAGGACGACCTAGACAAGTTGTTTATTGATCAGCAGAAATTGGAATCAATATTTTATCACGTTCTGGTGATTTTTAACAATTATTTTCGTGAACAGAAAGTTTCTGGAAATTTCTGCAAGATCAAATAACTATCATCCAAGAAGATCCTATAGGTTTAACTTGGCACAAACACTAATTAAAACATAAAAACACATCTAACCAGAGGCTAGAACAAATATTTATTCCTAAACACAAGCAAAAAGAAAAAAACTAAAAATAAAATTGGGTTGCCTCCCAACAAGCGCTATCGTTTAACGCCCCTAGCTAGGCATAAAAGCAAGGATAGATCTAGGTATTGCCATCTTTGGTAGGCAATCCATAAGTGGCTCTCATGATAGATTCATATGGTAATTTTATTCTTCCTAGGGAAGTGTTACATGCCTTTCTTTAATGGAAATTGGAATCTAATATTCCCTTCCTTCATATCAATAATTGCACCAATCGTTCTAAGGAAAGGTCTACCAAGAATAATAGGACATGAAGGATTGCAATCTATATCAAGAACGATAGAATCTACGGGCACATAATTCCTATTTGCAAGAATAAGAACATCATTAATTCTTCCCATAGGTTTCTTAATAGTGGAATCCGCAAGGTGTAAGTTTAGAGAGCAATCATCAAAATCACGGAAACCTAGCAAATCACATAAAGTTTTGGGGATAGTGGAAACACTAGCACCCAAATCACATAAAGCATAGAACTCATGATCCTTAATCTTAATTTTAATAGTAGGTTCCCACTCATCATAAAGTTTTCTAGGGATAGAAACTTCCAACTCAAGCTTTTCTTCATAAGATTGCATCAAAGCATCAACGATATGTTTGGTAAAAGCTTTATTTTGACTATAAGCATGAGGAGAATTTAGCACGGATTGCAGCAAGGAAATACAATCTATCAAAGAGCAATTATCATAATTAAATTCCTTGAAATCCAAAATAGTGGGTTTATTAACATCTAACGTTTTGATTTCTTCAATCCCACTTTTATCAATTTTAGCATCAAGATCTAAAAACTTTGAATTTTTGGAACGCCTTCTAGGTAAAGGTGGATCATATTCAGCCCCATCATTATCAAGATTCATATTGCAAAACAAAGATTTAATAGGGGACACATCAATAAATTTTAGATCTTCATCTTTATTTTCATATAAATTTGAAGAACACGCTTTCATGAAGCAATCTTTCTTAGCACGCATCCTAGCGGTTCTTTCTTTGCACTCGTCAATGGAAATTCTCATGGATTTGAGAGACTCATTGATATCATGCTTAGGAGGAATAGATCTAAGTTTTAAAGAATCAACATCAAGAGAAATTCTATCAACGTTCCTAGCCAATTCATCAACTTTAAGCAATTTCTCTTCAAGCAAAGCATTGAAATTCTGTTGTGAATTCATAAACTCTTTAACACTAGTCTCAAATTCAGAGGGCATCTTATTAAAATTTCTATAAGAATTGTTGTAGGAATTACCATAATTATTAGAGGAATTACTAGGGTAAGGCCTAGGATTAAAGTTTCCTCTATACGCGTTGTTACCAAAATTATTCCTACCAACAAAATTCACATCCATAGATTCATTATTATTCTCAATCAAAGTAGACAAAGGCATATCATTTGGATCAGAAGAAACACTCTTAGTAGCAAATAATTTCATAAGTTCATCCATCTTTCCACTCAAAACATTAATTTCTTCTATCGCATGCACTTTTTTATTAGTAGATCTTTCGGTGTGCCATTGAGAATAATTAACCATAATATTATCTAGGAGTTTAGTAGCTTCTCCTAAAGTGATTTCCATAAAAGTGCCTCCCGCGGCCGAATCTAAAAGATTTCTAGAAGCAAAATTCAATCCGGCATAAAAATTTTGTATAATCATCCACAAATTCAAACCATGAGTGGGGCAAATTAGGTATCATTAATTTCATCCTCTCCCAAGCTTAAAATTCATAATATCGTTCATGATCAAGTTGCTTAAAATTCATAATATCGTTTCTAAGAGAGATGATCTTAGCGGGAGGAAAATACTTAGAGATAAAAGCATCTTTGCACTTATTCCAAGAATCAATACTATTTTTAGGCAAGGACGAAAACCAAGCTTCAATTTAACAATATCATTATCAACGTCTTTCTTCTTTTTCATATCATACAAATCAACGAAGCTATTTAGATGAGTAGCGGCATCCTCACTAGGAAGGCCAGCGAATTGATCTTTCATGACAAGATTCAACAAAGCAGCATTGATTTCACAAGATTCAGCATCGGTAAGAGGAGCAATCGGAGTGCTAAGGAAATCATTATTGTTGGTATTGGTAAAGCCACACAATTTGGTATCTTGAGCCATCGTGACAAACAAGCAATCCAACACACGAGCAAACGAGAAACAAGCGAAAAAGAGGGGAACGAAAAAGAGAGGGCGAATAAAACGGCAAGGGTGAAGTGGGGGAGAGGAAAACGAGAGGCAAATGGCAAATAATGTAATGCGGGAGATAAGGGTTTGTGAAGGGTACTTGGTATGTTGACTTTTGCGTAGACCTCCCCGGCAACGGCGCCAGAAATCCTTCTTGCTACCTCTTGAGCACTGCGTTGGTTTTCCCTTGAAGAGGAAAGGGTGATGCAGCAAAGTAGCGTAAGTATTTCCCTCAGTTTTTGAGAACCAAGGTATCAATCCAGTAGGAGGCTACGCGCGAGTCCCTCGCACCTACACAAAACAAATAAATCCTCGCAACCAACGCGATAAGGGGTTGTCAATCCCTACACGGTCACTTACGAGAGTGAGATCTGATAGATATGATAGGATAATGTTTTTGGTATTTTTATGATAAAGGTGCAAAGTAAAATAAAAGCAAAATAGAAAGCAAAGGAAATAACTAAGTGTTGGAAGATTAATATGATGAAGATAGACCCAGGGGCCATAGGTTTCACTAGTGGCTTCTCTCAAGAGCATAAGTAGTTTACGGTGGGTGAACAATTTACTGTTGAGCAATTGACAGAATTGAGCATAGTTATGAGAATATCTAGGTATGATCATGTATATAGGCATCACGTCCGAGACAAGTAGACCGACTCCTGCCTGCATCTACTACTATTACTCCACACATCGACCGCTATCCAGCATGCATCTAGAGTATTAAGTTCATAAGAACAGAGTAACGCCTTAAGCAAGATGACATGATGTAGAGGGATAAATTCATGCAATATCATAAAAAAAACCCATCTTGTTATCCTCGATGGCAACAATACAATACGTGCCTTGCTGCCCCTACTGTCACTGGGAAAGGACACCGCAAGATTGAACCCAAAGCTAAGCACTTCTCCCATTGCAAGAAAGATCAATCTAGTAGGCCAAACCAAACTGATAATTCAAAGAGACTTGCAAAGACCAATCATACATAAAAGAATTCAAAAGATTCAAATATTGTTCATAGATAAACTTGATCATAAACCCACAATTCATCGGTCTCAACAAACACACCGCAAAAGAATATTACATCGAATAGATCTCCACGAGAGAGGGGGAGAACATTGTATTGAGATCCAAAAAGAGAGAAGAAGCCATCTAGCTACTAACTATGGACCCGAATGTCTGAGGTAAACTACTCACACATCATCGGAGGGGCTATGGTGTTGATGTAGAAGCCCTCCGTGATCGATGCCCCCTCCGGCGGAGCTCCGAAACAGGCCCCAAGATGGGATCTCGTGGGTACAGAAGGTTGCGGCGGTGGAATTAGGTTTTTGGCTCCGTCTCTGATCGTTTGGGGGTACGTAGGTATATATAGGAGGAAGGAGTACGTCGGTGGAGCAACGTGGGGCCCACAAGGGTGGAGGGCACGCCTGGGGGGGTAGGCGCGCCCCCTACCTCATGGCTTCCTCGAAGCTTCCTTGACTTAGGGTCGAAGTCTCCTGGATCATGTTCGTTCCAAAAATCACGTTCCCGAAGGTTTCATTCCCTTTGGACTCCGTTTGATATTCTTTTTCCGCGAAACTCTGAAATAGGCAAAAAAACAGCAATTCTGGGTTGGGCCTCCGGTTAATAGGTTAGTCCCAAAATGATATAAAAGTGAATAATAAAGCCCAATAATGTCCAAAACAGACGATAATATAGCATGGAGCAATCAAAAATTATAGATACGTTGGAGACGTATCAACCCGGACATCTTTGCATGGAAACCTTCTGACATGCCGGGTGTACCGAGAGAACTCGCTGAGCATACTCTTAATATTGATCCAAAGTTTAAGCCGGTCAGGCAATTTCTTCGGCGGTTTAACGAGGAGAGACGTAAAGCTATCGGTGAGGAGGTGGCCCGGCTCTTGGCGGCTGGGTTTATTGTTGAAGTTTTTCACCCAGAGTGGTTGGCTAACCCGGTGCTTGTACTTAAAAGGAACGGCACCTGGCGGATGTGTGTGGATTACACGGACTTAAATAAGGCTTGTCCGGCTGATCCTTTCGCTCTTCCCCGTATTGATCAAATTGTTGATGCTACGGGGGTTGTGAGCGTTTGAGCTTCTTGGATGCTTACTCTGGTTATCATCAGATCAAAATGTCAGTTAAGGACCAGGAGAAGATGGCCTTCATCACTCCATTTGGAGCCTTCTGTTATGTATCTATGCCATTTGGGCTTAAGAGTGCCCAGGCGACTTATCAGCGATGTGTACAGAACTGTCTCCACGATCAGATTGGGCGCAATGTTCATGCTTATGTGGATAACATTGTGGTGAAATCCAGAGAGAAGGAGACCTTGATAGATGATCTGAAGGAAACCTTTGATAATCTCCGGGTCTACAAAATGATGCTTAACCCGGCCAAATGCGTGTTTGGCGTGCCAGCAGGCAAGCTTTTGGGATTTTTGGTCTCTAACAGAGGCATTGAAGCTAACCCAGAGAAGATCAAGGCAATCACCTCTTTGGCTAAGCCGGCGTGCGTCAATGATGTTCAGCGACTGGCGGGTCATATCGCTGCTTTAAGCCGGTTCATAAGCCGGTTAGGTGAGAAGGCCATACCGCTGTATCAGATGATGAAGAAAACAGACAATTTTGTCTGGAGTGATGCCGCTAACGCTGCTTTTGAAGATTTAAAAAGACAGTTATCTGAGCCTCCGGTCCTTGCGGCTCCCATTGATAAGGAGCCATTATTGTTGTATGTGGCTGCTAACTCACGTGTTGTCAGTGTTGCAATCGTGGTGGAGCGCAAGGAGGCTGGCAAGGAGCATCCAATTCAACGGCCGGTTTACTACATCAGTGAGGTGCTTATTGAGTCTAAGCAAAGATATCCACATTGGCAGAAGCTCGTTTATGGGGTGTTCATGGCGAGCCGGAAGCTTAAGCAATACTTCCAGGGTCACCCCATCACTGTGGTAAGTTCTGCTCCTTTGGGAGACATCATTCAGAATAGAGAGGCTACATGATGAGTCACCAAGTGGGCCATTGAGCTTGGGCCTCATGGCTTGAAGTAGGTGCCACGAACTGCTATTAAGTCTCAAACACTGGTGGACTTCATCAACGATTGGACAGAGCTACAGACGCCTGAGGAAAAGCCGGACAACACATATTGGACTATTCACTTTGATGGATCTAGGCAATTGGAGGGCTCGGGGGCTGGAGTTGTTTTAGCCTCCCCTCGAGGTGACACATTTTGTTATGTGCTCCGGTTGATGTTTCCCTGTACTAACAATGCAGCTGAGTATGAGGCCTTGCTCCATGGTCTTCGGATGGCCAAGGAGATGAACTTAAGCCAGGTAAGATGCTTGCGCAACTCAGATTTGGTGGCTTAATAGGTGTCAGGCAAGTGGGATTCTAAGGATCCTCTCATGGCGGCTTATCGCCGTGAAGTTGATGATGTAGCTGGGCACTTCAAGGGTTATCAAGTGGAGCACATTGATCGAAGGAAGAATGAGGCGGGTGATGCTTTAAGCCGGCTGGGATCTCAGCGTAAGCCGGTGCCACCTAACACCTTTTTGGATGTTTTGCATAACCCTTCTGTCAAGTTGCCCACAGAGGAAGACTTAGCTGTTCCAAACCCAGAAGCGCAATTGGTGGCGGCTCTTCACGTCATCCCAGATTGGACAGTGCCATATTTGGCTTACATGACCCGGGGCGAGTTGCCTGAGGACGAGACCTTGGCTAGACAAATCGTCCGGCGGTCTAAGTCCATGACAATTGTTCATGGTGAGTTGCATCATCGCAGTGTTACTGGGGCATTTCAACGTTGTGTGTCGCCTGAGGAAGGTCAAGAAATACTTCATGAGATCCATGAAGGGGATTGTGGTCATCATGCCGGCTCAAAATCTCTTGTTGCCAAAGCTTTCCGTCATGGTTTTTATTGGCTGACGGCTCATGCTGATGCGGAGGATCTGGTCAGTAAATGTGACGATTGTCAAAAAATTTCACGACGAGCTCATGTGACGGCTCAAGAATTAAGGATGATTCCAATCACTTGGCCATTTGCAGTTTGGGGGCTTGACATGGTTGGGCCTTTCAAAAGGTCCAAGGATAAAAAGACACACCTCCTGGTGGCGGTTGATAAATTCACGAAGTGGGTTGAGGCAGAGCCGGTTAGTAAGTGTGATGCAGCCACGGCGGTTCAGTTCATGAAAAAGGTGATCTTTCGTTTTGGTTTTCCACACAGCATCATAACTGGCAATGGTACTAATCTGTCCAAAGGTGCTATGGAAGAGTTCTGTCAACGTGAACATATCCGACTCGATGTCTCATCAGTAGCTCATCCTCAATCCAATGGTCAAGCTGAAAGAGCCAATCAAGAGATCTTGAAAGGCATAAAACCACTCATGGTCCCTTTGCAACGGACACCGGGTTGTTGGGTGGAGGAGTTGCCTTCTGTGCTTTGGAGCATCAATACTACACCTAACAGATTTACAGGCTATACGCCTTTCTTCATGGTTTACGGAGCAGAGGCGGTCCTACCAAGTGACATCCGTCATGACTCACCCCGAGTGGCGGCTTATGTTGAAGCTAATAATGAACAAGCTCGTCAGGAGGCACTTGATTTGTTGGATGAGAAGCGTGACCTAGCGATAGCCCGCTCGGTGATTTACCAGCAAGACCTGCGCCATTATCACAGCCGCCGGGTTAAGTCTTAGTGCTCCGGCTCATCCAGGATCAGTCTGATATGCACAAGCTATCCCCACCTTGGGAAGGACCCTTTGTGGTCAGCAAGAACCTGAATAACGGGTCATATTACCTCATCGATGTTCGAGAGCACAAAGACTCACGTAAGTCGGAGGAGGAGACCCGCCGGCCATGGAATATTGCTCATCTTCGGCCTTACTACACTTAAGCCACCGGCTCTCATGATGTACATATTTTGACGATGTATATATTATAAAGTAATAAAGCAGGACCTCTGTCCTTTTCATCCTCAAAAGTTTATATGTCTTCATTATTATATCTTTAAAACGACCAACAGGGAACTGATCATATTTGAATCGAGCTCTCCCTTTGGTCCGGCTTATGATTGTATTTGAATCTGGCCGTTACATATCATGATCACCAGGGGGCTTCCTGTTCAAACATAGGTTGTATTCGAACCAAAGAGAACATAGCTGTCGATACCCTTTTGATTGGCACACTGCCAAACCTACTAGGGGGCTTCTTGATCGTATCCGAATCATAGGTCAACCCCTTTTGGGTCTGACGTGGTTCGTATTCGAATCAGTGTCATTAAACAACTCTCAAGGTCATTTGGGGGCTTCCTGTTCAAACATAGGTCGTATTCGAACCAAAGAGAACATAGTTGTCGATACCCTCTTGATCGGCAACGCCAAAGCCACTAGGGGGTATATGATCGTATTCGAATCTTAGCTTAACCCCTTTGGAACGGTTCTCTAATCGTATTCGAATCAGAAGCCTCTGAATCTTGTTTATAAAGTTCTTTACAATCACAATTTTCTGACTTTTTGATTATTTTGGAAGCATCTAATAAGTGGCTTCTATTTAGCCCGGTTTGGGCCTTGGTTAATAAATCGCCAGCATATGACGATCATCATACACTTGGAAGTTTTTGGCTTCTAAAGATTGGGTTGTCACCCTTACTGTTCGGGTCACATAAACCGGCAGCGTAAATCAAAGGATCACAGGTATGATGTTTCGGTTATATTTCAAAGATGTGGTTGCTAGCCGGCTTATCTATAATTTTTGTTCATATTCCGGGTTATCTGTAAGATATATATAACCCGACATGCGGTAAACCGCCAAGGGTCTTGTGATTTGTTTCTCTATGCAGGACAGCTAAAGAGCCCTTTTAAACATAAGGAAAACAGATGATCAGCACAATATGGAGGAATATAAGATGGCGGCTTAAACAGTGTTGAGCGCCGGACACGTGCACGGTGGCACGACAAAACCAAGTGTTTTTTCTACCCTATTACATGACTCCCCGAGTCCAAATGATGAAACATTGTTTTTTCAGCAAGGCGTAAATATGAGCCACCTGATGGATCAATTGCGTTGTTGGCCTGAAGCTTCCAGATCATCCCTTTCCGCTCCTCCATCTTGTTCCCTGTCCTGGAAGGTTGATGATGACCAGTCAATGCCACTCAAAGCGTCAAATTCAGCTTCATCATCAATTAATCCAGCCGGGTCAACTTCAGGGGCTAAGGTATGCTTACGAATTGGAGGGATCAGGCTGGTCTCTTCATAATGTGGCGTTGGAATTCTCCGGTTTTCAGCATCATAACCCGGATGATACTTGGTGAGATCCGTGTCATTAGCAATCAGGGTGGCTACAGGACGGATTTCCTTAACACAAGTGGTGAAGTCCTCCTGTCCAAACGGTGTGCCGTCCTCTTTTAAGCTCGGATACCCGATGGCGAGGTCGGCCGGGTCTAGCTCCGGTAGCCACGCCTTAGCCCGGCTTAACGCAGTTACGGCTCCGGCTCTTGTAGAAGATCGCCTTAGTTCATTAAATCACTGAGGTAACACAGCAAGCCGCTCTAATACGTCTGACAGAAGGTTGGGAACTTCATTTGACAGGGCCACTGCGGCTAAGGCACGCTGAGACCCGATGTAAAGTTGTTCCACCAGTGTGTAAACCGCCTTCAGTTTTATCAGGATGCTCTGGTTAAGGTTTGAGCTCCTGGGGCCTGTATTACAATATCAGGTGAGTTGGTGACAATTCATATGATTATTACAAAAAGACTTAAATATCTAACAATTGCAGAGTAACTTACAAAAGATTGCTGAGACCATCTGAGATATATGGTGTTTTAAACCGGATAATTCGGCTGTTTCTTCTGCAAGAGCCGCCTCTGCCTTCTCAGTCCGGTTGATCAAGACCATCTTTTCATCAGCCCAAGCCTTCTTCTCCGCTTCAAAGTCTTTTTTTAGTTTTTCTTGTTCAGATACACTGAATTCAAACTTGGAGTTGGCTTTTTGGGTTTCAATCTCCTGTGCTTCCAGGCAATTCTTCAAGTCAGAAATCTCCGATTCAAATTGACTAATGGTGGCATGTACAAATGCCGGGTTACAGTCAGGATTATCATAATGCAACATTAAGTCCCAAGCACTTTGCAAGCAAAAATACTTGGCACTTGGGGGCTAATGTATGCTGAAGAATTCTGTTTGCAGTGGTGGGTTATTACAGTAACTCCCAAGCACTTTGCAAGCAAAGGTACTTGGCACTTGGGGGCTAATGCATATTGCTGTTCAAGTACTTCTTGATTAAAACATGATAAGGACCGGTTCAAACATGCTGTTTAAGCCGGCCCTTGGGCGCTACAGGATAAGCCGGAGTTCTTGTATATATTAGCAAGTTGATTTTAAAGTCTACAGCGTATTTTGTTATAAGCAGTAGACTTGGGGGCTGGTATGGTAAGAATAAATAAAATACAGAGCAAGAGTTATACCTCAGATTTTTGGTGTATTTGCTTTACCATGTCAATTTCCATGTCCGGCTGTTGTGCACTTGGTTCATATAACCAGAGACAATTTCTCCAATACTCAGATGAGTATAATCAGTGACATCCAGCTTAGCCCTGCGGCGTCCCAGAAGTTCTTCTTTGGCGGAGCACCTGGCTAGCACGGTGGGCCTCCCCGGCTCAACAAAGGCAGTCTTGATGATTTCAATATCCGGGTCATCTGTCTTGGTCGGGCTAGGGATCTCTGGGTTCTCAGAACCATCAATGGCTTGCTCGACAGGCGGGTCAGCAGTAGGCGTTGGAATATCGTGGGTTGGTTCAGGCGGCGGCTCATGAATGGAGGTGTGAGGAGCAGCTGTTCTGAGCTCTAGTTCATTTAAGATCGGTTCTTCGGCCGACTTGTTCTTCTTCGCCCTTTTGCTGGGCTTGGCTTGACCACTGCATAAAATCAAAAGGTCAGTAAAAATACAACAAGTTGAACTAAGCACAGACTAAGCAGGTTATCATTACCCTGGAGCGGTTTTGAAAGCTGGCAAATTGGACTGCATTGATTCGCCAGAGGAAGGTGAAGTTCCCTGATAGTTTGAGTCAAAAGAATTGAGCGGTTGACGAGTGAAACCCGCCAAAGGATAAAAGGAATGTAAATCGGAGATGACCTCAGTCCGGCGTTTTCTTGTTAAATCAGGTAAGCCGGAGGAGAGTTCCGCATCTTTACTAGTCCGGGTCTGCCTCCGGCTCTCATGAATCTGTCGCTTCAAAAGAAATTGAGGATCTTGGTAAGCTAAAGGATGTGAAAATCTTACTTTCTGGGTTACTCTTCGGACTTTCTGTCTTGGCAAAGGCTTGGAGTCGGAGGAAATTAGAGTTACCTCTTCAATCGCTGCATGACTCGCTCCTGTATCCTCCTGATGATAATCGGTGTCAATAAGATGGTCAAAAGGAGCCTAAAGAATCAAGAGCTACCTCTGACTCGGAGGTATCTTCCAAATTAAGCATATCTGAGGCGCTAGGCTTGTTCCCTTTCTTCCGGGCAGCGGCTTTCTTGGTTTTTCTGGCTTTCTTTGCAGCTTCATGGTCATACTTGACCTTCCAAAATTCGTCATCAGCCTGTGAATCACAACAAAGGTTTTTTGAGTAAAGATGAAATTGTCAAGGTTGAAGGTAAAAATGCTCAAGTCAATGGCTTACCGCAGGAGCCAGGTTAGCTTTGCAGAAAGGACTTAAACCTACTTTCCCACAATCTGCCAGGTTCTCATTCAGAAGAGACTTGGTCATATCATCAACAACGTCTTTAGGTAAGTCGTCAGGGCTGTGCCGCAGAGGATCATTCTTTTGGCCTGTGTAATCGCACATCAAGCCAGGGCGGCGGCTCAAAGGAATAACTCGCCAGGCAAGCCAAACCCGAACCAGATCAATGCTGTTTAAACCATTCCCCAGAAGAGCCTTGACCTTACTCATGGTGGGGGCAAGTGTTTGACGTTCAGCCGGAGACAGTTTATCTGGCAAAGGGTGAGTGGACTCGAGGCGCAGAGCACGAAAGCCGGGCAGAGGGTTCTCATTAGCCGGAGAAGTATCTTGGCAATAGAACCACGTCTGGTTCCAATCTTTAGGATGACTCGGCGGTTCGGCATACGGAAAGAGACAGTCTCTCCGTCGTTGGATTGAGATTCCACCAAGTTCCAAGCTGGGCCCATTGGCACGTTCATTCTGACAATTCAGATAAAATAACTCTCTGAAGAGTAGCAAGTTGGGTTCTTCTCCAAGGTACACCTCACAGAACACTTGAAAATTGCAAATATTTAACACGGAATTGGGCCCGATGTCTTGTGGTCGCAGGTCAAAAAAGTGCAAGACGTCTCTGAAAAACTTTGAGCCGGGTGGAGAAAAGCCCCGGTTCATGTGATCAGTAAAGACAATAACTTCCCCTTCCTTGGGTTGAGGTTTTTCTTCTATCGGATCAGGAGCACGATAGGACATGACTTCCTTCTTCGGCAGATAACCAGTCTTCACAAAATCATTAAAGGTGTTATCTGTGACGATGGATTTAACCCAGTTGCATGTAACGGGTGCTTTGGGAGCCTTGGGCGGCATTATGGAGATGGAAGCCTATGACAAAATAAAAATTTCCTGCTCAAATTTAAGCCGGAGAGAAATATTTCAATTCATATTCAAGATGGCGGCTTACGAAGGGGCCTAATGGCATATGGCTAATTATATCAGATTATTCAAGCCGCCATGGGCATCATAAGCAGTTAAGTTATTTAAACCGCCATGAGTGGTCGGGATTATTGATTGAGCATTGCCTTTTTTAAGCCGGCAATAATTAAGAGTCGCCATGGCTAGGTGGATCTAACAGATACAGTTTTTGCCTAAGTGCCGCGCAAACAAGTTTCACAGATTGCAGCTGTTGAGGATATAGACCTGGGAGTCACCCGCCAGGAGCACGGTGGATTTGAGTTCTTGAAGGGCAGCTTCGAAGGGCTCAAGGGATACGCTGTGGGCCGGATGACCAAGAGTCATCGCGGCAAGCTCTACGTCGATGATGCGGACTGGGGCCCCGACGCCGGCTCAGTGGAGTACGGGTACCGGGTCCCCTTCGGTGGAATTCATGTCTTCATCGGCAAGATTGGTGAGCCGGGCCCCGAGCCGGACCCCCGCGCCGATCTCATCAAACGGCTCAGCGCGCACGACCCGCCCGGGCCCGGCTTGCCTTAAGGCGCGCTTTTGTGGGATGCATCCACGGAGGGGCCTCTGATCCATCCGGGTCTGGTGATGAGGCGGCCGCCGGCTCTGACGGCGAGTCGGCCGCTGATGAGTCAAACTCGTTATACCAACTTCAAGATGGCAGGCTCATGAGTTATTCCGATGGCGACAGTATTCCGGACCTTTTTGAGCCGCCAAGCCAGGTTGGAGTTTTTATGGCCGGCACGCAGCCTGTTCAGGACCCCGTTGCCGGATCAGGAAACCCGGTGCCTTCCCCGGCTCAGGTGCTGATGGATCTCACGGACAAGATGACGGCCCTGTTGACTGCCACGGTTGACCCGGCAGATCAAGCTCAGCATAATGCGGAGGTGGCACAGTTAAAATTGGATCTGAGGAAAGCTAAAGAAGATCTTGCAGCAGAAGGGATCAGGCTGGCGGCAGAGCGGGCGGCTCTCGACGCCCGGACTCAGTTGATTCAGGCGCAGTCCTTCCAACTCACGATGGATCAAAACGCGGCCAACGAGGTCATGAGAAGGAGGCATCAGAAGGCCCAGTCTCGACTCCCGCCGGTTTACGATCCGCACAATCTCTTCAACACGCCGGGTGCGGGATCCAGTAACCCACCAGGAGTCATTGCGCCCGGGTCAGGACCCCTTATTCAGCCACGAGTGATGGGGCCTCCCCAGGTGCCCCCTGCCCCGCCTCAATATGTGCCAATACCCCCGGGCCATTATAATAACCCGCTGGAGAACATGGTCGCCACGGCGGCACGGCTGGCGGCTCTGCTCGTTGATGGCGACTCTCCGACGGCTATTGAGACCCGCCGGGTCAGAGAACTCCTTCATACAGCCGGGATAGGATCCACTCAACCCCTCGTCCAGGGCAGAGCCCGAGTTACAGCCGGCACATGGTCTCGGCGACCGGCTCAAGTAATGTCCAACGCCATGACCCGCCCCCTGGTCATGGCCCGGCTCATAAGGGAGCCTTCTACGTAGCAGACCAAGCACGCCAGGAGGCGGAGCAGGCGCCTCAATTAACGGCTTACCAGACCCCCCCCCCCCCGGCTTATCCGGCGACGTCCGTTGAAGCGGGTATCCCTACCAGAACCGGGGGTGTCCGTTGTTTGGTGCCAGCTATCCGTAATGAACGTCTACCCAAGGACTTCAAAGGACCTAGGAAGGTGCCTAACTATACAGCAGACTTACAGCCTGCAGCCTGGATTGAGAGTTATGAGATGGCTATGGAATTACTGGAAGTCAGTGAGGCGGCCATGGCCAAATATTTCACCATGATGTTAGATGGAACTGCCCGCACGTGGTTGAAAGGGTTACCGCCGAACTCCATTGGGTCTTGGGCTGAGCTGAAAGCCCGGTTCATTCAAAACTTCAAAGATACCTGCAGGCAATCTATGTCAATCGTAGATCTGACTAACTGTAAGCAGCAGGAGGGTGAATCCACGACCCATTGGGTTCGCCGGGTCAAGGAGATCATACATTCATCGGATAAGATGGATGCCGGCTCTGCAGTCTTAATGTTGGAACAAAACTGTCGCTTTGTGCCCCTAAAGATGAAACTCGGGCGGCTTAAGCGTGACTGTACTGATATGGGTACACTGATGGCGGCTGTTGTCAAGTACGCCGATTCTGATGGTACCAAGGATCCCCCTTCAGATGATGAAAGGACAGGGAAGGGAAAGAAGAACGGCAATGGCAAGAGTCCTCAGTTTAACCCAGGGAATCAAGGAGGAGGCAAGCGCAAGGCCGAGGGCAGCCTAGAGTTTGTAGCCAACACCAACTCTCAAGGTAATAACCAGCGACGCAAGGGGAGGCCCCCTCCCCGAGGCGGCGGGTCAGGACCTTCTCTGGAACAGCTGTTGAATGAACCTTGTCCGAGACACGGTTCTAGAGAGAAGCCAGCGACTCATCTGTGGAAGGATTGTGCTATCATGAAGGCCTTTAAAAACTACAATGGTCCGGGTGGCGGCTCAGGCTCCGGCGGCTTCCATGGCCCGGGCGGCGGGTCGAATTCCGGTCCTCAGAACGGTCAAGGGGGCTTTAATCAACAGTCTGGTCAGGGTCATCAACAGCAACAGGGGGGCTATCAGACCAACCCAAAGCAGCTTAGCGGTGGACAGTATCACGTGTTCACCACTAGTTTGTGCAAACGAGACGAGAAGCTTCACAAGAGGGCTGTTAATGCTGTTGAGCCGGCGGTTCCACGCTACTTACGGTGGTCGGAGCAGCCCATAGTGTGGAGTAGGGAGGATCACCCTCCCCGGGTGGATAACCCGGGCCACCTGGCCTTAGTGGTGGCTCCTCAAGTGGGAGGCTATAAGTTCACAAAGGTACTCATGGATGGAGGCAGCAGCATCAACATCCTCTATTATGAGACTTTCCGTCGTATGGGACTAGTTGATAAGAACCTCAGCCAGTCAAATACTATCTTCCATGGTGTGGTACCCGGTAAATCGGCTTATCCAGTCGGCAAGATCAAACTGGAAGTGGCCTTCGGTGATGAGAACAACTACAGGGTGGAGAAGTTGACCTTTGAGGTGGTCAAGATAAGAAGTCCTTACCACGCCATATTTGGACGGCCGGCTTACGCCAAGTTCATGGCACGGCCGTGTTATGTGTACTTACAACTCAAGATGCCGGGTCACAACGGGACCATTACGGTTCACGGCAGCCGGAAAGTAGCTCTGGAGTGTGAGGAAGGTGACGCGGCTTATGCAGAGTCTGTTTGTGCCACAGAAGAGTTGAAATTTTATAAAGACAATGTCGACCCAACAGATATGACCTCTCTGAAAAAGCCAACCACGGAGAATGAACCAGCAATGAAGTTTAAATCAGCTGATGAGACTAAACTTGTTGATTTTGTTCCAGGTGACTCGTCTCAGCAGTTCAGCATCAGTGCAAATCTGGACCCGAAATAGGAAGGCGCGCTCATCGAGTTCATCCGTGAGAATAGGGACATCTTCGCATGGAAACCTTCTGACATGCCAGGTGTACCTAGAGAACTCGCTGAGCACACTCTCAATGTTGATCCAAAATTTAAGCCGGTCAGACAGTTCCTTCGACGGTTTAACGAAGAGAGGCGAAAGGCTATTGGTGAAGAAGTGGCCCGGCTTTTGGCGGCCGGGTTCATTGTTGAGGTTTTTCACCCAGAATGGTTGGCTAACCCGGTGCTTGTACTTAAGAAGAACGGCACCTGGCGGATGTGTGTGGACTACACGGACTTGAACAAGGTGTGTCCGGCTGATCCTTTTGCTCTCCCCCGTATTGATCAGATCATTGATGCTACGGCAGGTTGTGCACGCTTAAGTTTCTTGGATGCCTATTCCGGGTATCATCAGATTAAGATGGCAGTTAAGGACCAGGAGAAGACGGCGTTCATCACTCCCTTTGGAGCCTTCTGTTATGTCTCTATGCCCTTTGGGCTCAAGTGTGCGCAGGCGACTTACCAGCGTTGTGTACAGAATTGTCTCCATAAACAGATCGGGCGCAATGTTCACGCTTACGTGGACGATATTGTGGTTAAGTCCATCAAGGAGGAAACCCTGATAGATGACTTAAGGGAAACCTTCGATAATCTCCGGGTCTACAAGATGATGCTTAACCCGGCCAAATGTGTTTTTGGTGTTCCTGCAGGCAAGCTATTGGGCTTCTTGGTTTCTGACAGAGGAATTGAAGCTAACCCGGAGAAGATCAAAGCTATCACTTCCCTAGCTAAGCCGGCATGTATAAACGATGTTCAGCGTTTGGCAGGTCGCATCGCTGCTTTAAGCCGGTTCATAAGCCGCTTGGGTGAGAAGGCTATGCCCTTATATCAGTTGATGAGGAAAACTGACAACTTTGTCTGGAATGATGCAGCTAATACCGCTTTTGAGGGTTTGAAAAAGCAACTGGCGGAGCCCCCCGTCCTTGCTGCTCCGGTTGATAAGGAGCCCTTGCTACTGTATGTGGCGGCAAACGCACGAGCCGTCAGCGTGGCTATTGTGGTGGAGCGCAAGGAGGCGGGTAAGGAGCATCCGGTTCAGCGGCCGGTTTATTATGTCAGTGAGGTGCTTATTGAGTCCAAGCAGCGGTATCCGCATTGGCAGAAGCTCGTATATGGGGTGTTTATGGCGAGCCGGAAGCTTAAGCATTATTTTCAGGGTCATCCCATCACTGTGGTCAGTTCCGCCCCTCTCGGTGATATTATCCAGAACAGAGAGGCTACAGGGAGAATTGCTAAGTGGGCTATAGAACTTGGACCCCATGACCTTAAATATGTGCCACGCACTGCTGTTAAGTCTCAGGCCTTGGTAGATTTCATCAATGATTGGACAGAGTCGCAAGTACCTGAGCAAAAGCCGGATAACACTTATTGGACTATTCACTTTGATGGGTCCAGGCAGCTGGAGGGCTCGGGAGCTGGTGTTGTCTTGGCTTCCCCTAAAGGTGACAAATTCCATTATGTGCTACGGTTGATGTTTCCTTGCACTAACAATGCGGCTGAATACGAGGCTTTGCTCCACGGTCTTCGGGTGGCTAAGGAGATGAGCTTAAGCCGGGTGAGGTGCTTTGGTGACTCAGACTTGGTGGCTCAACAAGTATCAGGAACCTGGGATTCTAAGGATCCTCTAATGGCGGCTTATCGCCGCGAGGTTGATGCCATTGCGGGGCACTTCCAGGGGTACCAAGTGGAGCATATTGATCGCTGGAGGAACGAGGCGGCGGATGCGTTAAGCCGGCTAGGCTCTCAGCGAAAGCCGGTGCCGCCTAACACTTTCCTGGATGTCCTGTATAATCCTTCGGTCAAGTTGCCTACAGAAGAAGATTTGGCCGTCCCTGACCCGGAGGCGCAATTGGTGGCAGCTCTTCATGTCATACCAGACTGGACAATGCCATATCTGGCTTATATAACCCGGGGAGAATTGCCTGAAGAGGAAATTCTGGCCAGGCAAATAACCCGGCGGGCTAAGTCAATGTTATCGATGGCGAGTTGTATCATCGCAGTGTTTCAGGGGCATTTCAGCGTTGTATCTCCCCTGAGGAAGGTCAAGAGATCTTGCGCGAGATCCATGAAGGGGATTGTGGCCATCATGCCGGTTCAAAATCTCTTGTGGCCAAGGCTTTCCGTCATGGTTTTTACTGGCTGACGGCTCACGCTGATGCAGAGGACTTGGTCAGTAAATGTGATGGCTGCCAAAGGTTTTCACGACGGACTCATATGCCGGCTCAGGAGTTGAGGATGATTCCAATCACCTGGCCCTTTGCGGTCTGGGGGCTTGATATGGTTGGGCCTTTTAAACGGTCCAAGGATAAGAAGACCCACCTCTTGGTGGCAGTGGACAAATTCACGAAGTGGGTGGAAGCTGAGCCAGTTAGCAAGTGTGATGCAGCCACGGCGGTTCAATTTATGAAAAAGGTGATCTTCCGCTTCAGCTTTCCGCACAGCATCATAACAGACAATGGCACTAATCTGTCCAAAGGCGCTATGGAGGAGTTTTGTCAACGAGAGCATATCCGGCTTGATGTTTCTTCAGTAGCTCATCCCCAGTCTAATGGTCAAGCTGAGAGAGCTAACCAGGAGATTCTGAAGGGCATCAAACCCCGGCTTTTGGTCCCTTTGCAACGGACGCCGGGTTGTTGGGTGGAGGAATTGCCCTCCGTCTTATGGAGCATCAACACTACTCCTAACAGGTCTACAGGCTTCACGCCTTTCTTCATGGTTTATGGAGCAGAAGCGGTTCTCCCCAGCGACATCCGTCATGATTCACCTCGTGTGGCGGCTTATGTTGAGACGGATAATGACCAGGCGCGCCAAGATGCTCTGGACTTGTTGGACGAACAGCGTGATGTGGCAGCCGCCCGTTCAGCGATTTACCAACAAGACCTGCGCCGTTATCATAACCGCCGGGTCAAGTCACGGGTCTTTCAGGAAGGCGACCTGGTGCTCCGGCTCATCCAGGATCAGACAGATGCACACAAGTTATCCCCACCTTGGGAAGGGCCTTTTGTGGTCAGTAAGAACTTGCACAACGGGTCATATTACCTCATTGATATCCGGGAGCATAAAGACTCGCGTAAATCTGAGGAGGAGACCCGTCGGCCGTGGAACATAGCTCAGCTTCGGCCTTACTACACTTGAGCTGCCGGCTCTTGTGGTGTTTATATTTATCTCAGCCATGTATATATTATGATAAGCAATAAAGCAGGACCTCTGTCCTTTTTTCTCCTCCAAATATACGTGTCATACTAATTTGAAAGGAGGATCCGGCTTATGATCGCATTCAAGTCTAGCCGTAAGCAGTAAGATCATTTGGGGGCTTCCTGTTCAAACATGGGTCGTATTCGAACCAAAGAGAACATAGCTGTCGATACCCATTTGATAGGCAAAGTGCCGAGCTCATTGGGAGGTTGCCTTTGGTCATATTTGAATCATAGTGTAACCCCTCTGAGAACCGACGTGGATCGTATTCGAATCAGCGTCGTTAAACAATTTTCAGAATCACTTGGGGGCTTCCTGTTCAAACATGGGTCGTATTCGAACCCAAGAGAACATAGCTGTCGGTACCCTCTTGATTGGCATCGCCACACCCATTGGGGGCTATATGATCGTATCCGAATCTTGGCTTAAACCCCTTTCGGGCCGGGTCTCTGGTCGTATTCGAACTGGAAGCCCCTAAGTTCCGATTTATCGCAAAGTCTACTCTGATTATGACAACGTGTGCATGGCCGGGTTTCACTTGCCGGCTTAATTTTGGTTTATCTTGTTAGTTGGGCATCATGGATGTCATCAAGACAAGTAAATTCGAGTTAAGATACCAACCGTGCTACCCGGGTTATTTAACCCGGAAGTATGCTTACAGGCTGTTGAGTGTGTTATCACGACTGTGTTCAGAATATAGTTAAGAACCAGTCTTTTTGGTTTGTATTCCGGGTTATCCATCTCAAACACCTGATTCTCAGGGCGGTAAGCCGCCTTGCGACTTGTAATTTGCCTTTCTATGCAGATACTTAAAGGTACTTTTTAAGGTTGAGAAGGACAAAGGGATAATTACGACCCGGAGGAACACAAAGGATAATTTCAAGAGTTTCCAGCATTCATTACGTGCACGATGGCACGGCAGAGATAAAATGTTGCACCTCGTCTATTACAAAATTCTTCAAGTCTCAAGGATGGAGCGTTGTTTGGTGAACCGCCAGCCGCTTTACGATGCCTGCTGGGTTGAAGTCCCCGGCTCGTCTTCTGCTCCGGTTGATCCCAAGACCTCGAAGGTTGACGACTTCCAGTCGATGCCGCTGAGAGCTTCGAACTGGGCTTCTTCGTCAATTAACCCGGCCGGGTCAATCTCAGGGGCGAAGGTGTGCTGACGAGCCGGAGGAATCAGACTAAGAGCTTCATAGCGAGGGGTTGGAATCCTCTGATTCTCCGCGTTGTACCCCGGCTGATACTTGGTTAAGTCCGTGTCGTTCCCGATGATGGTGGCCACCGGGCGTACAGCCTTAACACACGCCGCGAAGTCCTTCTGGTCGAAGGTGGAGCCGTCTTCCTTCAAGCTCGGGTAACCCAGTGCGATGTCTGCCGGGTCTAGCTCCGGCAGGAATGCTTTGGCCCGGCTCAGCGCGGCAATTGCTCCGGATCTTGCGGAGGCTCGGCGTAGCTCCTGGATCCGCTGTGGCAGAACAGCAAGCCGGCGCAGGACTTCGGCCAGATGGGTTGGCACCTCGTTGGATAGGGCCACCACAGCTAAAGCGCGCTGTGACCCGGTGTAGAGTTGTTCCACCAGAGTGTACACGGCCTTTAGCTTGGTGACCACGCTCTGGTTCAAGTTGGCGCTTCTGGAACCTGTTTAACAACATCAGATGACCCGGTGACAAGGATGAATCAGGAGATGTAAATATTCTAACATAAATGAAAGCCGGTGAGGCGACTTACCGAAGATGGCAGCTACCATTTGGGACACTTGGCGCTTTAGGCTGGAGAGTTCGGCGGTTTTTTCAGAGAGTGCCTTCTCCGCCTGTTCCGCCCGGGTCATCAGTGCGGCTTTCTCCTCAGCCCAGGCCTTCCGTTCAGCGTCGAATTCAGTCTTCAATTTCTCCTGAGCGGCGATGCTGGAGACAAACTTGGCATTCGCCTTCTGGGTCTCCATCTCTTGAGTCTTTAACCGGCTCTTGAGATCCGCCAGGTCCGACTCTAATTTCTTGCCAACAGCCTGCATATATTTCCGGGTTATTGACAGTCATTTTATAAAGTCCCAAGCGCTTTCCAAGCAAAGACACTTGGCACTTGGGGGCTAATGCATATTGAACGTATCTATCTATGTACGGCCGGCTTAGTTCAGTAAGCCGGAATCTAAGTCTACAACATATTCAAGTATAAGTGCTAGACTTGGGGGCTAGGATGACAAGGATCACTATGCAGAAATAAGAAAACAGCAGAAGGTTACCTCAGATTTCTGTTGGATCTGACCATGGCGATCTCGGCGTCTCGGCTCTTGTGAACTTGGCTGATGTAGCCTGAGACAAGCTCTCCAATGCTTAAATCGGTGTAGCTGGAGAGATCCAGATTCACCCGATGGGGTTGCAGCAACTCCCCCTTCGCGGAGCATTTGGCCAGTGCGGTCGGCCTCCCCGGCTCAACATACTCCGTCCGGGTAATTACCACGTCCGGGTCGTTAGCTGGTGGGGCTGAGCCGGACGCCTCCGGATTAGCTGACGCTTCGGTCGTTGTCTTGGTGGTCGGGGCAGGGGCTTCAGGCGCCGTATCCATGGGAATGGTGGCCTCGGAGGCGGCTGGCGGATCTTGAGCCGTCGTCTCCGGCTCAGGCAAGTCCGGCACTCCGGCTGACCTGGTCTTCTTTGTTCTTTTGGTGAGCTTTGCCTGGGCACTGAAAAGACAGAAGTGTTAGGCATACAAAGAGTAAATACAGACAGATAATGTAAGGTGATTGTTGTTACCCGGGTGCAGTCTTGAAGGCCGGCAGACTTGATTGCAGGGAGTCACCCGAAGAGGGGGAGGTCTCCTGGTAATTGGAGTCAGAAGAATTAAGTGGTTGACGGATAACACCCGCCAACGGATGAAAAGGGTACAAGTGAGAAAAGACCTCGGTGTGACGTTTCTTTGTCGCGTCGGGTAACCCGGCGGAGAGGTCGGTGTCCTTGCGGGCCCGGGTGAGACGCCGGCTTTCGTGAACCTGCTGCTTCAAAAGAAATTGAGGGTCTTGATGAGCTAATGGATGAGAAAAGCTTACTTTCCGGGTTACCCTTCGGACTTTCAGCTGTGGCAAAGGCTCCGAGTCGGAGGGGAGTAATGTTACCTCTTCAATCACCGGGTTACTGGCGTCGGTGTCATCCTGTCAATAAGCAAAATGATGGTAAAGTGGATAGCAGCAACCAATAAATACGGCAAGATTTTGAAGGTTTAAGGGTTACCTCTGACTCGGAGCTATCGCTTAATTGCAGCAGCTCCGAAGCAGTGGGTCTGTTTCCCTTTTTGCGAGGGGCGGCTTTCTTCGCCTTCCTGGCCTTCTTGGCCGCCTCATGGTCATACTTGACCCGCCAGAATTTATCATCAGCCTGAAAAATACAGTAATGAGTTCTTAGTAAGATGACAGGTAAAAAATGGAAAGGTTAAAGTCAGCGGCTTACCGCTGGGGCTGGATTGGTCTTGCAGAACGGGGCTAGCCCGGTTCTTCCACAGTCTGCCAGGCTCTCGCTTAACAGAGCCTTGGTCTCTTCTTCCGCAACGTCTTCTGGGAGATCATTGCGACTGTGCCTCTGCGGGTCATCCTTTCGCCCGGTGTACTCACACATTAAGCCGGGGTGGCGGCTCAATGGGATCACCCGCCATGAGATCCAGACCCGGACCAGATCAATTCCATTCAGACCATTGCCTAGCAGGGCCTTGATCTTGTTGATCGTTGGAAGCAAAGGTTGGCGTTCCGCGGCAGTAAGTTTGTCGGATAACGGGTGAGTCGGCTCCAGGCGTGTTGGGCGAAAGCCGGGCAGTGGATTCTCGTCAGCCGGGGATGTATCTTGGCAGTAGAACCAAGTCATATTCTAGTCCTTAGGGTGGCTCGGCGGCTCTGCGTAAGGGAACAGACAGTCCCTACGTCGCTGGATGGAGATGCCGCCTAACTCTAGACTTGGCCCGTTGGCACACTCATTTTGGCGGTTCAAATAAAATAGCTCTCTGAAGAGCAGTAGACTCGGCTCTTCTCCAAGATATACTTCACAAAAGACTTGGAAGTTGCAGATGTTGGATATGGAATTGGGTCCTATATCCTGAGGTCGAAGGTCAAAGAAGTTGAGCACATCCCGGAAGAATTTTGAGCCGGGCGGTGCAAAGCCCTGGCTCATATGGTCCGCAAAGATCACTACCTCCCCCTCCCTCGGCTGTGGTCTTTCTTCGGACGAATCAGGGGCACGGTAGGACATCACTTCCTTCCTGGGCAGATATCCGGACTTAACGAAGTTGGCCAGGGTCTCATCAGTGACGTTGGATCTCATCCAGTTGCAAGTGATGGGAGCTTTGGGAGGCATGGTGACGGTTGGTGATCTATGATAAAGAAGAAGGTGTCCGGGTTAATTATAAGCCGGAGTTTACCATTCAAACTACAATGACGGCTTATGAAGGGGACTAATGGTATGTATTGATACGGTGGGTTATCTAAGCCGTCGGGCATTCAGGATGAGTTGGTCATCTACGGCTTACTGCGGTTAAGTCGGAGGATACTACAGAGCATGGTTCTCTTTAAACCGGAAAGTTCTACGGCGCGTGTTTTCTTTAAGTCGGAAACATAAGCCGCCAAGATTCAAGGGCTGCAGTTTTTACTAAGTGTGGTAAAACAGATTTCATATATTACAGTAACTTTTTCGGATCAAAATGGTCGGGCAAGATGAAAATTTTCTAGACCTAAAGAAACAGAAACAGGAGAAGTTCTTAAGGTGGAACATGGTCTTTAAGCAGTAAAAAGAGGATTTTTTGCAGATGGAATGGATCTCGAACATTTACCGCAAAGGTTCTACGAAGAGTTAAGATCAACGGGGGCAGTGACTACAGGGGTTACTGAAACTTGCGGCAATGGTGAAGAACGCGAAGAACACAAGATGAACCCTACCACAGATTGGTTCTAGCAAGGCAGGGAAGACTCACCGGAGTTGAGGAAGAGCGAAGGTCGCCGCCGTTATCTGGTCCGGGTCAGGGTGATGCAGCGGTCGGGTCGATGAAGATCAGGGGCGCGACGGCGGCGGCGGCGGCAGAAGCTCGGGCAGAGGAACGACAGCGCGAGGAAGAAGAAGGAGAGTGTGAGAAGAGAGTGCCGGGCCGGCCTATTTATAAGGCAAGTCATAAGTGGGCGCGATATTCAAGGAGACCACGGCGTGGTTATCTCCCCCTCACGGCGCCTCGATTTTCGGAAAGACAGTAACAGCAGAGATCCGTTGCGGATCTGGCGGAGTAAAAAACGGACTTAATGGAGGATGACGTCACGGCGGATTATCCGGAGTCCGGAGAATGACGTCACACCGGGTTATGGCCTTCACACGAACGGTAAGCCGGAGATTTTTTCTGTCGGCAGAGTTGAAGATTGACACGAGCCGGCTCAAGTCAATCTGGGGCCTAATGTTGAGGATATAGACCTGGGAGTCACCCGCCAGGAGGGCCGGGTTACACTAAGGGTCATTTCCAGAAGCCCGGAGCTAAGTTTCAAGATAATGGGCCAGAGATGGGCTGAGACCCGGCCATGGCTTAAAGCCCGTAGTACAATCTTTATTGTTATAGTAGACTTGTAGTGTAAGGCAAGTATTGTTTAGAGTCCGAGCCGGACACTCTTATGAGCCGGCCGGGACTCTAAGGACCGCTGGGCGTCAGCCTCCCTATATAAAGGGACGACCCGGCAGCGGTTTAGGGGCGACAACAATCTCATCGAGAGCCGGGCATAGCTGTTTAGCTCCCTGGCGATCGTAACCCTAATCAATAACACCTCGAACTGGACGTAGGCTTTTACCTTCACCGTAAGGGGCCGAACCAGTATAAACCCTCGTGTTTCTTGTCCCGCATAACCCCTTCAAGCTTCCTAGTTGCGATGGCTCCACGACTAAGTCCTAGCTCAAGGACATCTGCCGTGACAATTCCACGACAGCAGCTGTTATTTTGGATCAAACGGTCGTTCAGAAAGGAAAATATTCTAGACCTAAAAACTGGTATAGATGAGTTCGTGAGTTCTAATGAGGCCTCTGTACAAGGAAAAGGGATCTGCTAGTGTCAAAAATGGACATAAAACGATTACCGCAGGAGTATATGTTGCCTTTTAAATCTGAAGAGGCCGCGGTGGAGGAACTATGAAGAAACTCTGATGAACAGCGAAAAACGCAGAGGAACTTGCAAACCCTAAATGCGGATCTGGGGTGCAGGACGGCAAGAACTTACAGCTGTAGATCTACTGCGGAGGATCCCCGCCGTTCTTTGATCGATTCAGGTTGATGAAGCGGCCAAGATCGACGAAGACGAGGTGCACTGCGGCGGCGGCGGCGGCGGAGCTCGAGCGGTAGTGGAGTAGCGAGAGGAAGAAGACGACGAAAGGGGGAGAATGAAGAAAGACCGAAGGTCATGCCTATTTATAAGGGAAGACTGATAAAGCGGGCGCGAAAAACGAGGAGGCCAAACATGGTTATCCAGCTACTCAGACGCCTCGATTCTTGGGATGGTCATTAAGATAAGGATCCGTTGGGATATGATGGAATAAAATATGAATTTAATAGAAGATGACGTCATGGCGGGTTATCATGAATCCAGAAGATGACGTCATGGCGGGTTATAACTTTTGCACAGATAGAAGGCAGAAGACTTTTTCTTAAGGTATTGAAGATTGACATGAACCGGTTCAAATCAATCTGGGGCCTAATGTTGGGGATATAACTACTAGTGTAACCCGCCCAGGAGGGGCCGGGTTACGCTATGATGATTTATCATATGAAGCCCAATATCAAGCTTGAAGATGGCGGTTCAGTTAAGGGCCCAAAGCCCGCAGGTGACTTAAGGCCCGTAGTGATAAACCGCCGTAATGGCATGACTTGTATTGTAAGGCAAGATTAATTAGTCACCGAGCCGGACACTGTTTATGAGCCGGGCGGGACTCTTTAGGCCGTGGGGCGTCAACCCGTGTATATAAGGGGACGAGCCGCCGGCGGCTTAGGGCAAGTAACATCAGATCGAGAGCCGGGAATAGCGGATTCGCTCCCTGGTCATTTAAACCCTAGTAATTCCACCTCAACTGGATTAGGCTTTTACCTTCACCTCAAGGGGCTGAACCAGTATAAACCCTCGTGTCCTTTGTCCCGTTTTAACCCCTTTAAGCTTCCTAGTTGCGATGGCTCCACGACTAAGTCCTTTCACGAGGACATCTGTTGTGACAATTCCACGACACAAGGGTTATATCTACCGGAGACAAGAGGCTTATTGGGCCTAAGTGCTGCCAGCAACTTCGTTGTGTGAACGAAACAACATGTTCCCCCCTGGTCAACATGATTTGTCCGGATCATCAGTGCCCACGGTCACCTTCCGTGGCATAGGTGTACCTGAGTAGGCCTCTACATCCTCTACGTGCATGTGGAGGGTAGTAGATCTGAATAATCTATGTGTGCGTGTGTTGGGGATCGTTGCAGAAATTAAAAAAATTCAACGCATCACCAAGATCAATCTATGGAGAGACTAGCAACGAGAGAGAGGGGAGTGCATCTTCATACCCTTGAAGATCGCGATGCAGAAGCGTTACAAGAATACAGATGAAGTAGTCGTACTCGCAGTGATTCAGATCGCGGTTGATTCCAATCTAAGCGCCGAACAACGGCGCCTCCGCGTTCAACACACATACAGCCCGGGGACGTCTCCTCCTTCTTGATCCAGCAAGGGGAGAGGAGAAGTTGAGGGAGAGCTCCGGCAGCACGACGGCGTGGTGGTGGAGCTTGCAGTTCTCCGGCAGGGCTTCGCCAAGCACTACGGAGGAGGAGGAGGTGTTGGGGAGGGAGAGGGCCGCGCCAGGGGAAGGGGTGCGGCTCCCATGCACCTCCCCGCTATATATAGGGGTGGAGGGGCTGGTTTCTTGCCCTCCAAGTCCATTGGGGCGTTGGCAAAGGTGGGGGAAAGAAATCCCATCATTTCCCTTCCCCACCTATTGTTATCCCCCCTTTTTAGGGATCTTGATCTTATCCCTTCGGGATATGATCTTATTCCTTCTAAGGGGGGGTATTGGTGCGCCTTGACCAGGGGTGTGGGGCCTTGCCCCCCCTACCCACGTTCATGTGGGTCCCCCCATGCAGGTGGGCCCCACTCCGTAACCTTCTAGAACCTTCCCAGTACAATACCGAAAAATCCCAAACATTTTCCGGTGGCCAAAATAGGACTTCCCATATATAAATCTTTACCTCCGGACCATTCCGGAACTCCTCGTGACGTCCGGGATCTCATCCGGGACTCCGAACAACATTCGGTAACTGCACACTAATTCCCATAACAACTCTAGCGTCACCGAACCTTAAGTGTGTAGACCCTACGGGTTCGGGAATCATGCAGACATGACCAAGACAGCTCTCTGACCAATGACCAACAGCGGGATCTGGATACCCATGTTGGCTCCCACATGTTCCACGATGATCTCATCGGATGATCCACGATGTCGGGGATTCAATTAATCCTGTATACAATTCCCTTTGTCAATCGGTACGTTACTTGCCCGAGATTCGATCGTCGATATCCCAATACCTCGTTCAATCTCGTTACCGGCAAGTCACTTTACTCGTTTCGTAATGCATGATCCCACAACTAACTACTTAGTCACATTGAGCTCATTATGATGATGCATTACCGAGTGGGCCCAGAGATACCTCTCCGTCATACGGAGTGACAAATCCCAATCTCGATTTGTGCCAACCCAACAGACACTTTCGGAGATACCTGTAGTGAACCTTTATAGCCACCCAGTTACGTTATGATGTTTGGCATACCCAAAGCATTCCTACGTATCCGGGAGTTGCACAATCTCATGGTCTAAGGAAATGATACTTGACATTAGAAAAGCTTTAGCAGACGAACTACACGATCTTGTGCTATGCTTAGGATTGGGTCTTGTCCATCACATCATTCTCCTAATGATGTGATCACGTTATCAACGACATCCAATGTCCATGGTCAGGAAACCGTAACCATCTATTGATCAACGAGCTAGTCAACTAGAGGCTTACTAGGGACATGTTGTGGTCTACGTATTCACGCATGTATTACGGTCTCCGGTTAATACAATTATAGCATGAACAATAGACAATTATCATGAACAAGGAAATATAATAATAACCATTTTATTATTGCCTCTAGGGCATATTTCCAACAGTCTCCCACTTGCACTAGAGTCAATAATCTAGTTCACATCACTATGTGATTGTAATGAATCCAACACCCATGGGGTTTGATCATACCTCGCTTGTGAGAGAGGTTATTAGTCAACGGGTCTGAACCTTTCAGATCCGTGTGTGCTTTACAAATCTCTATGTCATCTTGTAGATGCAGCTACCATGCGCTACTTGGAGCTATTCCAAAGAACTGCTCTACTATACGAACTCATCTGGATTAGTGTCAAAGTTTGCATCGACGTAACCCTTTACGACGAACTCTTTTACCACCTCCATAATCGAGAAAATTCCTTAGTCCACTAGTTACTAAGGATAAGTTTGACCGCTGTCATGTGATCCATTCCTGGATCACTCTTGTACCCCTTGATTGACTCATGGCAAGGCACACTTCAGGTGCGGTACACAGCATAGCATACTGTAGAGCCTACGTCTAAAGCATAGGGGACGACCTTCGTCCTTTCTCTCTCTTCTGCCGTGGTCAGATCTTGAGTCTCACTCAATGCTCACACCTTATAACACAGCCAAGAACTCCTTCTTTGCTGATCTTATTTGAACTCCTTCAAAATCTTGTCATGGTATGTATTCATTTGAAAGTACTATTAAGCGTTTTTTGATCTATCCTTATAGATCTTGATGCTCAATGTTCAAGTAGCTTAATCCAGGTTTTCCATTGAAAAACACTTTTCAAATAACCCTATATGCTTTCCAGAAATTCTACATCATTTCTGATCAACAATATGTCAACAACATATACTCATCAGAAATTCTATAGTGCTCCCACTCACTTCTTTGGAAATACAAGTTTCTCATAAACTTTGTATAAACCCAAAATCTTTGATCATCTCATCAAAGCGTATATTCCAACTCCGAGATGCTTACTCCAGTCCTTAGAAGGATTGTTGGAGCTTTGCATACTTGTTAGCATCTTTTAGGATTGACAAAAACCTTCTGGTTGTATCACATACAACCTTTCCTCAAGAAAATTGTCGAGGAAACAATGTTTTGACATCCTATCTGCAAGATTTCATAAACAATGCAGTAACTGCTAATACAATTCCAACAGACTCTTAGCATCGCTACGAGTGAGAAAGTCTCACCGTAGTCAACTCCTTGAACTTGTCGGAAAACATCTTAACGGCAAGTCGAGTGATACGTCTCCAACGTATCTATAATTTTTGATTGCTCCATGATATATTATCTTCTGTTTTGGACATTATTGGGCTTTATTATTCACTTTTATATTATTTTTGGGACTAACCTATTAACCGGAGGCCCAGCCCAGAATTGCTGTTTTTTGCCTATTTCAGAGTTTCGCAGAAAAAGAATATCAAACGGAGTCCAAACGGAATGAAACCTTCGGGAACGAGATTTTCAGAACGAACATGATCCAGGAGACTTGGACCCTACGTCAAGAAATAAAGGAGGAAGCCATGAGGTAGGGGGCGCCTACCCCCCCCCCCCCCAGGCGCGCCCTCCACCCTCGTGGGCCCCCTGTTGCTCCACCGACGTACTCCTTCCTCCTATATATACCTACGTACCCCCAAACGATCAGATACGGAGCCAAAAACCTAATTCCACCACGGCAACCTTCTGTACCCACGAGATCCCATCTTGGGGCCTGTTCCGGAGCTCCACCGGAGGGGGCATCGATCACGGAGGGCTTCTACATCAACACCATAGCCTCTCCGATGATGTGTGAGTAGTTTACCTCAGACCTTCGGGTCCATAGTTATTAGCTAGATGGCTTCTTCTCTCTTTTTGGATCTCAATACAATGTTCTCCCCCTCTCTCGTGGAGATCTATTTGATGTAATCTTCTTTTGCGGTGTGTTTGTTGAGACCGATGAATTGTGGGTTTATGATCAAGTTTATCTATGAACAATATTTGAATCTTCTGAATTCTTTTATGTATGATTGGTTATCTTTGCAAGTCTCTTCGAATTATCAGTTTGGTTTGGCCTACTAGATTGATCTTTCTTGCAATGGGAGAAGTGCTTAGCTTTGGGTTCAATCTTGCGGTGTCCTTTCCCAGTGACAGTAGGGGCAGCAAGGCACGTATTGTATTGTTGCCATCGAGGATAACAAGATGGGGTTTTTATCATATTGCATGAATTTATCCCTCTACATCATGTCATCTTGCTTAAGGCGTTACTCTGTTCTTATGAACTTAATACTCTAGATGCATGCTGGATAGCGGTCGATGTGTGGAGTAATAGTAGTAGATGCAGGAAGGAGTCGGTCTACTTGTCTCGGGCGTGATGCCTATATACATGATCATACCTAGATATTCTCATAACTATGCTCAATTCTGTCAATTGCTCAACAGTAATTTGTTCACCCACCGTAAAATACTTATGCTCTTGAGAGAAGCCACTAGTGAAACCTATGGCCCCCGGGTCTATCTTCATCATATTAATCTTCCAACACTTAGTTATTTCCTTTGCTTTTATTTTGCTTTTATTTTACTTTGCATCTTTATCATAAAAATACCAAAAATATTATCCTATCATATCTATCAGATCTCACTCTCGTAATTGACCGTGTAGGGGTTGACAACCCCTTATCGCGTTGGTTGCGAGGATTTATTTGTTTTGTGTAGGTGCGAGGGACTCGCGCGTAGCCTCCTACTGGATTGATACCTTAGTTCTCAAAAACTGAGGGAAATACTTACGCTACTTTGCTGCATCACCCTTTCCTCTTCAAGGGAAAACCAACGCAGTGCTCAAGAGGTAGCAAGAAGGATTTCTGGCGCCGTTGCCGGGGAGGTCTACACAAAAGTCAACATACCAAGTACCCATCACAAACCCTTATCTCCCGCATTACATTATTTGCCATTTGCCTCTCGTTTTCCTCTCCCCCACTTCACCCTTGCCATTTTATTCGCCCTCTCTTTTCCGTTCACCTTCTTCTTTCCTTTTTGCCCCTCACTCTTTCTGTCGTTATGTCCGAAATTGGGGAAATTATTGTCGATATGGACAATAATAATATCATGGAAAATTCTGATGCTCCTGCTAAAGAACCCCCTACCTTGCATACAAAAAGATTATGAATTGGTAGTGGTAATATTATTGGAAAAGGAGTTATTCAAGATTTCTTTACTTGTGTCGGTGCGTTGCCTACTATGGGCAGTTCCATTCTTCAAAGAACTAGTAGTCTTGCTGACGCTATTGCCATGCTTATAGTTGAACTTGAAAGGCAATTTATGCACTTGCACCCTTGCATACAATGGATTTTCCTAGAATTTTCTAATATAGAGCATTCTTCTGTTAAGCGTGCCGCTACTATCTTTTTGGCTCATGAGTTCAGATTTATAATAAAAGAGGCCAAGGAAATCTTTGCGCATTATAGGGTGGACGCTGGCCGTCCTCCCATAGAGTCTATCATCTTTGATCAAGAAGAAATAATGCGTTTTCAATCCCTAGACTATGTTGCTTTCAACGAAAACCTTAGAAAAAAGGTCCCTACCAATGTTCTAATTGATAGAATTTCTGAACTTAATGATGATTTGGCTATTCGAAATAATGAGCTAGGATATTCTCTCGAGTATAGGCTAACAAAGTTCTGTCAAAAGAATACTTATAATGATGAATTGGTTGTGCAATATGAAGGGCCAAAGGAGGAACCTATACCTCCTAAAATTGATCTTGGGGACTTTTGTCCCATTAAATTTAGCCCGTTTGATTACTTTTGTTTGCCTCAAAGGAAACTTGCTGCCGAACATAGAGAATACGAAATGAGTTTTAATGATCTATCCTATTACTATGGCACTACCTAGATCTATCCTTGCTTTTATGCCTAGCTAGGGGCGTTAAACGATAGCGCTTGTTGGGAGGCAACCCAATTTTATTTTTAGTTTTTTTGCTTTTTGGTTCTGTTTAGGAATAAATATTTGATCTAGCCTCTGGTTAGATGTGTTTTTATGTTTTAATTAGTGTTTGTGCCAAGTTAAACCTATACTTGGATGATAGTTATTTGATCTTGCAGAAATTTCCAGAAACTTTCTGTTCACGAAAATAATTGTTAAAAATCACCAGAACGTGATAAAATATTGATTCCAATTGCTTCTGATCAATAAACAAATTGTCTAGGTCGTCCTATTTTGGCTGATTTTTTGGAGTTCTAGAAGTTTGCGTTAGTTACAGATTACTACAGACTGTTCTGTTTTTGACAGATTCTGTTTTTCGTGTGTTGTTTGCTTATTTTGATGAATCTATGGCTAGTAAAAGAGTTTATAAATCATAGAGAAGTTGTAATACAGTAGGTTTAACACCAATATAAATGAAGAATGAGTTCATTACAGTACCTTGAAGTGGTCTTTTATTTTCTTTCGCTAACGGAGCTCACGAGATTTTCTGTTAAGTTTTGTGTTCTGAAGTTTTCAAGTTTTGGGTGAAAGATTTGATGGATTATGGAACAAGGAGTGGCAAGATCCTAAGCTTGGGGATGCCCATGGAACCCCCAAGATAATCTAAGGACACCAAAAATCCAAAGCTTGGGGATGCCCCGGAAGGCATCCCCTCTTTCGTCTACTTCCATCGGTAACTTTACTTGGAGCTATATTTTTATTCACCACATGATATGTGTTTTGCTTGGAGCGTCTTGTATTATTTGAGTATTTATTTTTTAGTTTACCACAATCATCTTTGCTGTACACACCTTTTGAGAGAGACACACATGATTCGGAAATTATTAGAATACTCTATGTGCTTCACTTATATCTTTTGAGTTATATAGTTTTGCTCTAGTGCTTCACTTATATCTTTTAGAGCACGGTGGTGGATTTTTTTTATAGAAACTATTGATCTCTCATGCTTCAGTTAGATTATTTTGAGAGTCTTAAATAGCATGGTAATTTTCTTAAATAATCCTAATATGCTAGGTATACAAGATTAGTAAAAACTTTCTTATGAGTGTGTTGAATACTAAGAAAAGTTTGATGCTTGATAATTGTTTTGAGATATAAAGATGGTGATATTAGAGTCATGCTAGTTGAGTAGTTGTGAATTTAAGAGATATTTGTGTTAAATTTTGTGATTCCCGTAGCATGCACGTATGGTGAACCGTTATGTGATGAAGTCGGAGCATAATTTATTTATTGATTGTCTTCCTTATGAGTGGCGGTCGGGGACGAGCGATGGTCTTTTCCTATCAATCTATCCCCTTAGGAGCATGCGCGTAATACTTTTCTTTGATAACTTGTAGATTTTTGCAATAAGTATGTGAGTTCTTTATGACTAATGTTGAGTCCATGGATTGTACGCACTTTCTTCCTTCCACCATTGCTAGCCTCTCTAATACCGCGCACTTTTCGCCGGTATCATACACCCACCGTAAACCTTCCTCAAAACATCCACCATACCTACCTATCATGGCATTTCCATAGCCATTCCGAGATATATTGCCATGCAACTTACCACCGTTCCGATTATTATGACACGCTCCATCATTGTCATATTGCTTTGCATGATAATGTAGTTGACATTGTATTTGTAGCAAAGCCACCGTTCATAATTCTTTCATACATGTCACTCTTGATTCATTGCATATCCCGGTACACCGCCGGAGGCATTCACATAGAGTCATATTTTGTTCTAAGTATTGAGTTGTAATTGTTGAGTTGCAAGTAAATAAAAGTGTGATGATCATCATTTTTAGAGCATTGTCCCAAGTGAGGAATGATGGAGACTATGATTCCCCCACAAGTCGGGATGAGACTCCGGACGAAAAAAAAAGAGGCCATAAAAAAGGCCCAAAATAAAAAAAATGAGAGAAAAAGAGAGAAGGGACAATGTTACTATCCTTTTACCACACTTGTGCTTCAAAGTAGCACCATGATCTTCATGATAGAGAGTCTCTCATTTTGTCACTTTCATATACTAGTGGGAATTTTTCATTATAGAACTTGGCTTGTATATTCCAATGATGGGCTTCCTCAAAATGCCCTAGGTCTTCGTGAGCAAGCGAGTTGGATGCACACCCACTTAGTTTCTTTTGTTGAGCTTTCATATACTTATAGCTCTAGTGCATCTGTTGCATGGCAATCCCTACTCACTCACATTGATATCTATTGACGGGCATCTCCATAGCCCGTTGATACGCCTAGTTGATGTGAGACTATCTTCTCCTTTTTTGTATTCTCCACAACCACCATTCTATTCCACATATAGTGCTATGTCCATGGCTCACGCTCATGTATTGCGTGAAGATTGAAAAAGTTTGAGAACATCAAAAGTATGAAACAATTGCTTGGCTTGTCATCGGGGTTGTGCATGATTTAAATACTTTGTATGGTGAAGATAGAGCATAGCCAGACTATATGATTTTGTAGGGATAACTTTCTTTGGCCATGTTATTTTGAGAAGACATAATTGCTTAGTTAGTATGCTTGAAGTATTATTATTTTCTTTATGTCAATATTAAACTTTTGTCTTGAATCTTTCGGATCTGAATATTCATACCACAATTAAGAAGAATTACATTGAAATTATGCCTAGTAGCATTCCACATCTAAAATTCTGTTTTTATCATTTACCTACTCGAGGACGAGCAGGAATTAAGCTTGGGGATGCTTGATATGTCTCCAACGTATCTATAATTTTTGATTGCTCCATGCTATATTATCTTCTGTTTTGGACATTATTGGGCTTTATTATTCACTTGTATATTATTTTTGGGACTAACCTATTAACCGGAGGCCCAGCCCAGAATTGCTGTTTTTTGCCTATTTCAGAGTTTCGCAGAAAAAGAATATCAAACGGAGTCCAAACGGAATGAAACCTTCGGGAACGAGATTTTCAGAACGAACATGATCCAGGAGACTTGGACCCTACGTCAAGAAATAAAGGAGGAAGCCATGAGGTAGGGGGGCGCCTACCCCCCCCCCCCAGGCGCGCCCTCCACCCTCGTGGGCCCCCTGTTGCTCCACCGACGTACTCCTTCCTCCTATATATACCTACGTACCCCCAAACGATCAGATACGGAGCCAAAAACCTAATTCCACCGCCGCAACCTTCTGTACCCACAAGATCCCATCTTGGAGCCTATTCCGGAGCTCCGCCGGAGGGGGCATCGATCACGGAGGGCTTCTACATCAACACCATAGCCTCTTCGATGATGTGTGAGTAGTTTACCTCTGACCTTCGGGTCCATAGTTATTAGCTAGATGGCTTCTTCTCTCTTTTTGGATCTCAATACAATGTTCTCCCCCTCTCTCGTGGAGATCTATTCGATGTAATCTTCTTTTGCGGTGTGTTTGTTGAGACCGATGAATTGTGGGTTTATGATCAAGTTTATCTATGAACAATATTTGAATCTTCTGAATTCTTTTATGTATGATTGGTTATCTTTGCAAGTCTCTTCGAATTATCAGTTTGGTTTGGCCTACTAGATTGATCTTTCTTGCAATGGGAGAAGTGCTTAGCTTTGGGTTCAATCTTGCGGTGTCCTTTCCCAGTGACAGTAGGGGCAGCAAGGCACGTATTGTATTGTTGCCATCGAGGATAACAAGATGGGGTTTTTATCATATTGCATGAATTTATCCCTCTACATCATGTCATCTTGCTTAAGGCGTTACTCTGTTCTTATGAACTTAATACTCTAGATGCATGCTGGATAGCGGTCGATGTGTGGAGTAATAGTAGTAGATGCAGGAAGGAGTCGGTCTACTTCTCTCGGGCGTGATGCCTATATACATGATCATACCTAGATATTCTCATAACTATGCTCAATTCTGTCAATTGCTCAACAGTAATTTGTTCACCCACCGTAAAATACTTATGCTCTTGAGAGAAGCCACTAGTGAAACCTATGGCCCCCGGGTCTATCTTCATCATATTAATCTTCCAACACTTAGTTATTTCCTTTGCTTTTTATTTTGCTTTTATTTTACTTTGCATCTTTATCATAAAAATACCAAAAATATTATCCTATCATATCTATCAGATCTCACTCTCGTAATTGACCGTGTAGGGGTTGACAACCCCTTATCGCGTTGGTTGCGAGGATTTATTTGTTTTGTGTAGGTGCGAGGGACTCGCGCGTAGCCTCCTACTGGATTGATACCTTAGTTCTCAAAAACTGAGGGAAATACTTACGCTACTTTGCTGCATCACCCTTTCCTCTTCAAGGGAAAACCAACGCAGTGCTCAAGAGGTAGCATCGAGCTTTCTTAATGGTGATACTTACCATCATTGTTCGTCTTCCTTTTAAAATCCATCTGTACCCAATAGCCTTACAACCATCAAGTAGTTCTTCCAAAGTCTATACTTTGTTTTCACACATGGATCCTCTCGGATTTTATGGCCTCGAGCCATTTGTCGGAATCCGGGCCCACCATCGCTTCTCCATAGCTTGTAGGTTCATTGTTATCTAGCAACATGACCTCCAAGACAGGATTACGTACCACTCTGACATAGTACGCATCCTTGTCGACCTACGAGGTTTGGTAGTGACTTGATCCGAAGTTTCATGATCACTATCATCAGCTTCCACTTCAATTGGTGTAGGCACTACAGGAACAAATTCATGTGCCCTGCTACACACTGGTTGAAGTGACGGTTCAATAACCTCATCAAGTCTCCACCATCCTCCCACCCAATTCTTTCCAGAGAAACTTTTCCTCGAGAAAGGACCCGTTTCTAGAAACAATCACTTTTGCTTCCGGATCCGAAATAGGAGGTATACCCAACTGTTTTGGTTGTCCTATGAAGATGCATTTATCCGCTTTGGGTTCGAGCTTATCAGGCTAAACCTTTTTCACATAAGCGTCGCAGCCCCAAACTTTTAAGAAATGACAGCTTAGGTTTCTCTAAACCATAGTTCATACGGTGTCATCTCAACGGAATTACGTGGTGCCCTATTTAAAGTGAATGTGGTTGTCCATAATGCCTAACCCATAAACGACAGTGGTAATTTGATAAGAGACATCATGGTATGCACCACATCCAATAGGGTGCAGCTATGATGTTCGGACACACCATCACACTATGGTGTTCCAGGCGGCATTAGTTGTGAAACAATTTCCACAATGTCTTAATTGTGTACCAAACACGTAACTCAGATATTCATCTCTATGATCATATCATAGACATTTTATCCTCTTGTCACGACGATCTTCAACTTCACTCTGAAATTACTTGAACCTTTCAATAATTCAGACTTGTGTTTCATCAAGTAAATATACTTAGAATCTACTCAAATCATCTGTGAAGTAAGAGCATAACGATATTCACTGCGTGCCTCAGCACTCATTGGATTGCACACATCAAATGTATTACTTCCAACAAGTTGCTCTCTTGTTTCATCTCACTGAATACGAGGCCTTTTAGTCATCTTGCCCATGTGGTATGATTTGCATGTCTCAAGTGATTCAAAATCAAGTGAGTCCAAACGATCCATCTGCATGGAGTTTCTTCATGCGTATAAACCAATAGACATGGTTCGCATGTCTCAAACTTTTCAAAAAAACGAGTGAGTCCAAAGATCCATCAACATGGAGCTTCTTCATGCGTTTTATACCAATATGACTCAAATGGCAGTGCCACAAGTATGTGGTACTATCATTACTATCTTATATCTTTTGGCATGAACATGTGTATCACTACGATCGAGATTCAATAAACCATTCATTTTAGGTGCAAGACCATTGAAGGTATTATTCAAATAAACAGAGTAACCATTATTCTCCTTAAATGAATAACCGTACTGCGATAAACATAATCCAATCATGTCTATGCTCAACGCAAACACCAAATAACAATTATTTAGGTTTAACACCAATCTCGATGGTAGAGGGAGCATGCGATGCTTGATCACATCAACCTTGGAAACACTTCCAACACATATCGTCAGCTCACCTTCAGCTAGTCTCCGTTTATTCCGTAGCTTTTTATTTCGAGTTACTAACACTTAGCAACCGAACCGGTATTTTAATACCCTGGTGCTACTAGGAGTACTAGTAAAGTACACATTATAATGTATATCCAATATACTTCTATTGGCCTTGCCAGCCTTCTCATCTACCAAGTATCTAGGGTAGTTCTGCTTCAGTGACCGTTCCCCTTATTTCAGAAGCACTTAGTCTCGGGTTTGGGTTTAACCTTGGGTTTCTTCACTAGAGCAGCAACTGATTTGCTGTTTCATGAAGTATCCCTTTCTTGCCCTTGCCCTTCTTGAAACTACTGGTTTTACTAACCATCAACAATTGATGCTCCTATTTGATTTCTACTTTTGCGGTGTCACGAATAGCTCAAGGATCATCATATCTATCCCTGATATGTTATAGTTCATCATGAAGCTCTAGCAGCTTGGTGGCAGTGACTTTGGAGAACCATCACTATCTCATCTGGAAGATTAACTCCCACTCGATTCAAGCGATTGTAGTACTCATACAATCTGAGCACATGCTCAACGATTGAGCTTTTCTCCTTAGTTTGCAGGCTTAAGTAACTTGTCAGAGGTCTCATACCTCTTGACGTGGGCACTAGCCTGAAATCCCAATTTCACTCCTTGGAACATCTCATATGTTCTGCAATGTTTCAAAAACATCTTTGGTGCCTGAATTCTAAACTATTTAGCATTACGCACTGAACTATCATGTAGTCATCAAAATGTGTATGTCAGATGTTCGCAACATCCACAACCGACGCTCGAGGTTTAGCACACTGAGCGGTGCATTAAGGACATAATCCTTCTGCGCAGCAATGAGGACAATCCTCAGTTTACGGACCCAGCCCGCATAATTGCTACTGTCAACTCTCAACTAAATTTTCTCTAGGAACATATCTAAAACAGTAGAACCAAAGCGTGAGCTACGACATAATTTGCAAAGACCTTTTGACTATGTTCATGATAATTAAGTTCATCTAATCAAATTATTTAATGAACTCCCACTCAGATAGACATCCCTCTAGTCATCTAAGTGATACATGATCCGAGTCAACTAGGCCGTGTCCGATCATCACGTGAGACGGACTAGTCATCATCGGTGAACATCTTCATGTTGATCGTATCCACTATACGACTCATGTTCGACCTTTCGGTCTCTTGTGTTCCGAGGCCATGTCTGTACGTGCTAGGCTCGTCAAGTCAACCTAAGTGTTTTGCATGTGTAAGTCTGGCTTACACCCGTTGTATGCGAACGTTAGAATCTATCACACCCGATCATCACGTGGTGCTTCGAAACAACGAAATTTCGCAACGGTGCACAGTTAGGGGGAACACTTTCTTGAAATTTTATGAGGGATCATCTTATTTATGCTACCGTCGTTCTAAGCAAATAAGATGTAAACATGACAAACATCACATGCAAATCATAGAGTGACATGATATGGCCAATATCATCTCGCGCCTTTGATCTTCATCTTTGAGGCGCGGCATGATCACCTTCGTCACCGGCATGACACCATGATCTCCATCATCGTGTCTTCATGAAGTTGTCTCGCCAGCTATTACTTCTACTACTATGGCTAACGGTTAGCAATAAAGTAAAGTAATTACATGGCGTTTTCAATGACACGCAGGTCATACAATAAATTAAGACAACTCCTATGGCTCCTGCCGGTTGTCATACTCATCGACATGCAAGTCATGATTCCTATTACAAGAACATGATCAATCTCATACATCACATATATATAATTCATCACATCCTTTTGGTCATATCATATCACATAGCATACCCTGCAAAAACAAGTTAGACGTCCTCTAATTGTTGTTGCATGTTTTACGTGCCTGCTACGGGTTTCTAGCAAGAACGTTTCTTACATACGCAAAAGCCACAACGTGATATGCCAATTTCTATTTACCCTTCATAAGGACCCTTTTCATAGAATCCGATCCGACTAAAGTGAGAGAGACAGACACTCGCTAGCCACCTTATGCAACTAGTGCATGTCAGTCGGTGGAACCTGTCTCACGTAAGCGTACGTGTAAGGTCGGTCCGGGCCGCTTCATCCCACGATGCCGCTGAATCAAGATAATACTAGTAACGGCAAGTACATTGACAAAATCGACGCCCACAACAACTTGTGTTCTACTCGTGCATAGAAACTACGCATAGACCTAGCTCATGATGCCACTGTTGGGGATCGTTGCAGAAATTAAAAAAATTCTACGCATCACCAAGATCAATCTATGGAGAGACTAGCAACGAGAGAGAGGGGAGTGCATCTTCATACCCTTGAAGATCGCGATGCGGAAGCGTTACAAGAATACAGATGAAGTAGTCGTACTCGCAGTGATTCAGATCGCGGTTGATTCCAATCTAAGCGCCGAACAACGGCGCCTCCGCGTTCAACACACATACAGCCCGGGGACGTCTCCTCCTTCTTGATCCAGCAAGGGGAGAGGAGAAGTTGAGGGAGAGCTCCGGCAGCACGACGGCGTGGTGGTGGAGCTTGCAGTTCTCCGGCAGGGCTTCGCCAAGCACTACGGAGGAGGAGGAGGTGTTGGGGAGGGAGAGGGCCGCGCCAGGGGAAGGGGTGCGGCTCCCATGCGCCTCCCCACTATATATAGGGTGGAGGGGGCTGGTTTCTTGCCCTCCAAGTCCATTGGGGCGTTGGCAAAGGTGGGGGAAAGAAATCCCATCATTTCCCTTCCCCACCGATTGTTATCCCCCCTTTTTAGGGATCTTGATCTTATCCCTTCGGGATATGATCTTATTCCTTCTAAGGGGGGATCTTGGTGCGCCTTGACCAGGGGTGTGGGGCCTTGCCCCCACTACCCACGTTCATGTGGGTCCTCCCATGCAGGTGGGCCCCACTCCGGAACCTTCTAGAACCTTCCCGGTACAATACCGAAAAATCCCGAACATTTTCCGGTGGCCCAAATAGGACTTCCCATATATAAATCTTTACCTCCGGACCATTCCGGAACTCCTCGTGACGTCCGGGACTCCGAACAACATTCGGTAACTGCACACTAATTCTCATAACAACTCTAGCGTCACTGAACCTTAAGTGTGTAGACCCTACGGGTTCGGGAATCATGCAGACATGACCGAGACAGCTCTCTGGCCAATAACCAACAGCGGGATCTGGATACCCATGTTGGCTCCCACATGTTCCACGATGATCTCATCGGATGATCCACGATGTCGGCGATTCAATTAATCCTGTATACAATTCCCTTTGTCAATCGGTACGTTACTTGCCCGAGATTCAATCGTCGGTATCCCAATACCTCGTTCAATCTCGCTGCCGGCAAGTCACTTTACTCGTTTCGTAATGCATGATCCCGCGACTAACTACTTAGTCACATTGAGCTCATTATGATGATGCATTACCGAGTGGGCCCAGAGATACCTCTCCGTCATACGGAGTGACAAATCCCAGTCTCGATTCGTGCCAACCCAACAGACATTTTCGGAGATACCTGTAGTGCACCTTTATAGCCATCCAGTTACAATTGTGATGTTTGGCACACCCAAAGCATTCCTACGGTATCCGGGGGTTGCACAATCTCATGGTCTAAGGAAATGATACTTGACATTAGAAAAGCTTTAGCAGACGAACTACACGATCTTGTGCTATGCTTAGGATTGGGTCTTGTCCATCACATCATTCTCCTAATGATGTGATCACGTTATCAACGACATCCAATGTCCATGGTCAGGAAACCGTAACCATCTATTGATCAACGAGCTAGTCAACTAGAGGCTTACTAGGGACATGTTGTGGTCTACGTATTCACACATGTCTTACGGTCTCCAGTTAATACAATTATAGCATGAACAATAGACAATTATCATGAACAAGGAAATATAATAATAACCAATTTATATTGCCTCTAGGGCATATTTCCAACAGCGTGCATGGTTGCGTTTTCTTAAATGAATGAAAAGCTTTCGAGTAAAGTACATATATTGAACGGGAACCAAAAGACATCCATCATCATCCGTCGACTTGCTAGTCAGTCTCCTATACTTAACAACAAGCAAGAATGGCACTCCACTCCCTCTCCTGGTCCGCATACTTCGTCGTCGTTCTCGCTCTCGCTTCTACCACCCTCGCTGCCTCTGGCTATGACTGTAGTAGATCCTTGAGGGCGGTGACTTCCCAATGCAAGTCCGTGCTCACAAGGGTTATATCTACCGGAGACAAGAGGCTTATTGGGCTTGAGTGCTGGCAGCAACTTGGTTGTGTGAATGAAACAACATGTTCCCCCCTGGTCAACATGATTTTTTCGGATCATCAGTGCCCACGGTCACCTTCCGTGGCATAGGTGTACCTGAGTAGGCCTCTACCTCCTCTACGTGCACGTGGAGGGTAGTAGATCTGAATAATCTATGTGTGCGTGCATGGTTGCGTTTTCTTAAATGAATGAAAAGATTTCGAGTAAAGTACATAGAACCATCACAATAGCGGTGCAATTCGCCGAAAATCACCACTTTACAAAACATTGCATGTCTCACCGTGTCGAAAAATTGACAGTGGCAAAAAACACTGACGCCAAATGCTAAGCGTTTTGATGACATCACTAACTATTCAGACCCGCCCGTCAAGCCGAGTTGGAAAAATAACTGCCACATAGACACTTGGACCTAGTCTTCTTCTTCTTCTTCATTCTCTTTTCTCTCTTTGTAGCATTATGACAAACAACTCACATGCATCAGTAGCCGCGGCCATGCCTACTTCCAGGGCCGGCCCTATGCCATGGCAAAAGGTGCGGCAGCCTAGGACATGTTATAAATAAGGGGCCAATATATCTGCATATTTAAATAAATTACAAATAATGATTTGCAAATAAAAAATCAACATGGGCAGGGGACATATGCCCCCCCCCCCCCACCGGGCGCACTTCATCACGTTGTATTTATTTAATAGTTATTTATAGTTAGTACATTATAATCATTATTTGCATCATATAACCACATATAGACGGTGTATTGAGACTTTATTAACAACTAAGATTATGTTTTTATGTTAACACCTTTATATTTTTCATAGTATACAATATATATTGTTGAAAGGATATATGTTACTATGTTAATGTTCATTGTGCCTCACTCGCAATAGGGCCTCCATAATGCTAGGGCCGGCCCTGCCTACTTCCTCCTCCCTCACTCTGGTGACGTACTGAGCCGCCCCGCGTCGTCCAGATCCTGCCACCCCATGTCGGCCACCATCTACTGGCGACTCACCCCCGGCCGCTGATTCCAATGGCTTGCCTTGCCCATTCCCTTGTTCTCCCACGAGCGTGAGTTACCATGACACACTGGCCATTGTGTAGAGAACGACGACGAGGTGCAGCTCCTTCCCCGCCACTCAGCATCGCCCGCACCGTCAGCGTTTTCTCAGCCGTCATTATCTCCCGGCCATGGGGCACCAACGAAACTTGCGCGGAGTCTGGGCACGTCGGCGGCCACTACGCCCGCACCCCGGTAAAGGATAGGAGGGGAAGGGCGCCGTAGGAGCGGAGGCGACTCGCCGGTCGTTCTCCTACGGCGACGCAGAGGCATGAGGTGCATCTCCCGTGACTTTGTTTGATGCACAAGAGGTGCTTGATGTAATTCCCAGAAGAAATAGGGTGAAGGAGGAAGAAGAAGACCAAGTCAACATCTGTGAGGCAGTTTTTTTTTTCAATTCAGCTCAATGGACAGGCCCGAACAGTTAGTAACGTCATCAAAGTGCTTAGCAGTTAGCATCAGTGTTTTTTGCACTGTCAATTTTCCGGCGCGGTGAGAAATGCAACTTTTGTAAAGTTGTGGTTTCTTGCTAATCGCACCGCTATTGTGGTGGTTCCGTGCAATTTACTCAAAGCTTTCTGTGTTCTGAATCTTAGAAATCACACACTGATAATTCTATATGTACTAATTGAAGGCATTAATCCATTAACAATTACCATTGGGAAATGGATGAAAAGCTTTCTAGGTTCTACACCTACATCTTAGAAAATCGAACTTGTATTTTTTTTTTAAATTAAGATGGATATTACCTTTTTTTAATTAAGCTAGATATCACCTTGCCATCGAAGTTGACGCAAAGTACGACCAAAATGAAATGGAAAACGCTTCGTTGCTTCTCTCTCGGTCACTGGCCTCACCGGGTGCATCGCACTGTCTTCTCTCCCAGCGCTAGGAGGTTTCTACCGATAATCCTAGACCTACGAACCCACTACGTAATCCTACATAAACTTCCAATCCCACCCCCTGATTTTCAGGGGGAGGGCCTCTTCCACCCCTCCCGATCCAATAGTATTATGTTTACGTAAAACACGTAAGAGAAATTACATAGAGCCAGCAGCGGCTTGATCACTTCACTTGGACAATGTGGATGTTCTCGCGAAGCTGGTGAAGACGTGCTTGGGTTTGCCCAGAGCCTTGGTGAAGATGTCCACGAGCTGCTCGTTGGAGCTGACGAACTGGACGGTTACTGATTCATCGTCAATGCAGTCGCGGATGAAGTGATGACACACCTCGATGTGCTTGCTCCTATCGGGGAAGACATGAGTCTTGCAAAGTTGAATTGCAGACTTGTTTTCCACGTGCAGACGGGCGTTATATATATATGGATCCGTCTTGAGCACATCACCAATAAAGCCACCCGAGCCACACACCTTGGCATCCGCGGTGATGTGCTCAGCTTGAGCTTGGTATTAGGAGAGAGACACCACCTTCTGCTTCTGGCGCTGCCAGTATGGTCAATGTGCTCTTCGGCCGTCGACGTCGCCTGCCATATCATCAACCATTCTGGCCAATCAACTGAGTATTGATGGCTATGGTGGTGGAGCTGCATCCGACCTTGAGCATGCTCGCGATGTACCTCCGGAGATGCTTGATTGCGCTTATATGCTCCATGGTCGGTGCTTCCCTGAACCAGCTCACCATGCCGACAACAAAGCGGATGTCCAGGCGGGTGTGCACCAAGTATCTTTAATTTGTCCTTGTCGGACCACAATGGAGAATCGATATGTGGTTAGGGAGCGAGCAACATTAATAGAGTCGAGGAGGAGCAAACATGAAGGGTGAAATTAAAGAGATTGGATTTGTATTTTGTGGATGGAGAAAAAACAACATGTTCGGTTGAAGGGAGAAAATCTGGGTGTGTACGTAAGTTTTTGTTTTGTTTTTTTGCGGGGAGGAAGAAAACTATATGATGTGATGGCTGAAAATAACACGTTCACTTGTGCTCAATATGTATGTGCCTGTGTTTTGTGTAGAGAATATCTCTTTGGGTGTCGCCGTATATATCACATAAGTAGCAACGCACGAACTTCTAACTAGTACTACTGGTTAAGCTTGGGTACACGACACAAGCTAGGATGGTTGCACAAATGGTTGTTGCACCGTCGACCTCCCTCTTGAAGCACATCAAGTCAAAGGGGGCTCTCTCCCGTATAGCTCCACGCTCTCCCGATCTAATTGAACTAAGTTTTTAGGCTCCTAATTAGACCGGCTTTAATCTCAGTTTAATTGGCTTAGTAGAATTAGACTCCTAACTAGACGAGAAGCGCCGCTAGGTTCTCTCTCTAGTTTTCTCACAGTTCTTCTTTCTGGACGTCGAAGGTCTGTCAGACTACTACTCGGGACGCGTGGATACCTTGGACGGCTCGTCTACTTCGACTCCCGTCTCAAAGATCATCCTCGCGGCTGCGAGGTACTACTACTACCCACGTCGTCCCGATTTATTAGGTCGGGCGTTTAATTCTATTGATGGTCCCGTGGAAAGATTGGCCATGCAGGCAAGGGAGAGAAAAAGGTTGTTACATGCACGCTATTCATTGGGTACAGACACACAGGAGAGAAAAAGTGCATGCATGGGAGAGAGGTCCAAGAGATTAGCAATAAAATATCCTTGGTCATGTTCCTCCGGCTCGCGGGATTGCTTACCACATGTGTCACGTGGTCCGGCTCGCGGGACTTGAAAACTCGGGCGGAGGTTGTATAACCTAACTACGGGAATCCGCGGGAATCTTTGCGCTACACCGACTTGTCACTGCTTTCGCTACTCTGCTCATCGGTGAGTTTGACTGTTACCGCCATCTTCATAGTGTTCCTGGGTGTGACCGTGTAGCACAAAAAAATTGTGTTGCACGTTCCCCTACATAAGGGGTATCCACTTATATCTCAAGCGGCTCAACATGACTTGGTAAATTCGATTACGAAAATAAAGATATGACCATGATGTGATATATTGATACTGGTGATTTATCGGATCCCTACAATGCCAGATCACAGACAAAGTTCACTGAAATAACTGAAATCATCTAAATAGACTCTAATGATTACCTCCACTAATCATTATGAAACAATTGCTTCATATGAAGCATTGCAAAATGTGCATGGCTTAGTAGAATGATTGACCACACTCAAAATTATGTAGCTAAGATCCATCAGAATCACATATTATTATCTAGCAGGATAATATCACTTGTACCATTCAAATGCATTTGGGTTATGTGAAGTGTAATATGACAAGCAAATTACTCATAAATTATGTATCTATACAAATTATTGAAAAGTGAGGAGTTAATTTAGAAACAAAATATAGTGAGGATCTAATAGATTATTCAAAGTGTCATTACCATCTTCTACATTCCATAATCATGTCAATGGAACTGGTATAACACATCCTCCAGATTTGCAGTGTTCAAAGGGAGTAAACACCCAAATTATAACATGTTGACAATCATCAGGTTGCATATATTGTACTCTTTTTCCTTCATGATTCTTCCCTTATGATTTCTCATAAAAGGTTCTAAATGATACAAGTGTGCACATATGTCATATTAAATATAGATACAAGTGTCCACATATGTCATATTAGTTTTTCCTTATATTTTCCCGCTGGATTTTATATGAGTTCTCAATGGTATATCAGATCACATTCTTTAGCCTTATTAGTTTTCCTATCAAATTTTCTAATAACGGGTTTTAGTGAAGCAAAATATTTTAAGATCATATGCAATATTTTCAAGCTTTTCCCCACCGGAATTATAAAGGAAAATATACAAAGCACATTTATTGCTCTCTACACTAACCAATGAGTGTTCTCCCTTCTCAAAGGTTTTGTCATTTGAGCTATAGGAGACAATAACCATTATATGTTGCATCATTTTTTTTCTTATTATTTTTTCACTGGATTTAAAGAAGCTTTAGAACGTTTCTGTACAATTCTCCACATATTTTTCCACAGGTTTTTTGGTGGAGAATTTCGAGACTATAAAAGGATTTCTTAAAATGAAAGATGAATATACAAGAAGCTTTTAATGATAGATTATTCAAGAAGCGGTGTTGTGCAAGGAGAATTTTTCAGACGCTTCCCTTTTTTTCTCTCTCACAATATGTAACCGGCATCTCTCTGAGGGGTCCCTTCGACTTGTATATATAGCTTTGCATCAATGAAATCCAACACAGTTCTATCAGTTACTTCTCATTCTTCATAATAAGAATGAATGGCTGATTCTCCATTGATGCGGATGTGGATATGGACGTTGGGTCCGAATGCTCCATTTATGGGTATTATCTCCAAGACCCATTCCTCAAAAAGGAAATCTCCATTAGTGAAGTTGGTCGTCGCCATGTTGGTAGAACCTCCATTGAGGCATATCCTTCTCCCCCATAATATTGTGGCATGCTTAATTCGTCGCCATCAGTTGTCGGACCACAATGGAGAATCGATATGTGGCTAGAGAGCGAGTGACATTAATAGGGTCTAGGAGGAGCAAACATGAAGGGTGAAATAAACGAAAATGAATTTGTATTTGTGGATGGAGAAGAAAAGCGTCAGGCTAGCTAGGAGGAAGAAAATCGGGGTGTGCGGGTTGAAAACAACATGTTCGGTAGGAGGGCGAAAACCGTGGCGTGTATGTTGACAACAATTCGTAAGGGGAGGAAGAAAATTATGATGTGGTGGCTGGAAATGGCACATTCACTTGTGCTCAATATATATATGTCCCTTTTGTGTTTTGTGTAGAGAATATATGTCATCGTGGCAATGCACCGGCTTCTAACCAGTACACGACACAAGCTAGCTAGCTAGAATGGTTGCAGAAATGGTTGTTGCGCCGTTGAACTCGCCCGCGCTCATCACCGCCCTCGCCTTCCTTGTCTTGGTGATCACCCTCCTCGTCTCCACCAGGCGCCGCAGCAACGCGCCGCGGCTGCCCCCGTCGCCGCGGGGCCTGCCGGTCGTCGGCCACCTCCACCTGCTCGGGAGCCTGCCGCACCGAAGCCTCCGGTCCCTGGCCTCGTCCCTCGGCCCGGTCATGCACCTGCGGCTCGGCCGCGTGCCGACAGTCGTGGCGTCCTCCCCGGCCGCGGCGGAGGAGGCCATGAAGACCCGCGACCTGGACTTCGCCGGCCGCCCCAGGCTCCTCATGGTCGACCGCTTCTACTACGGCACCGGCGGGATCGGCTTCGCGCCCTACGGCGACCACTGGCGCCAGGCGCGCCGCGTCTGCGCCGTCCACATGCTCAGCGCGCGCCGCGTCGCGTCCCTGGGCCGCGTGCGGGCGCAGGAGGCCGCCGCGCTCGTCGGCCGGGTCCGCCGCGCCGGCATCTCTGGCGGCGTCGTGAACCTGAGCGACAGCCTCAACGGCTACTCCAACGGTGTCATCTCCCGCTGCACGCTCGGCGACGCGGACTGCGGGGTGGAGGGCGGCGGCGCGAGGCTGAGGAAGGCGTTCGGCGAGATGGAGGAGCTGCTGGGCACGGTGCCCATGGAGGAGACGGTGCCGTGGCTGGGATGGGTGGACACGGTGACAGGGCTGGAGCGGAAGGCCAAGCGCGTCTTCGAGGAGATGGACGGGCTGCTGGAGCGGGTCATCGCCGACCACCGCCAGCGACGCCGTGCCGCCGCCGCCACCGGGGACGTTGAAGACTTTGTGGACGTGATGCTGGACGCGGACGAGCTGGACACGGGCAGCATCAAGTCCATCATCCTGGACGTGCTCGCCGCCGCCACGGCCACGACCTTCGCGCTGCTCGAGTGGGCCATGGCGGAGCACATCAACCACCCGCACGAGATGCGCAGGCTCCAGGCCGAGGTCCGCTCGGCCGTCGGCCCCGGCCCCGGCGCCGGCGCCGTCGTCACGGAGGCCCATCTCCCGCGCCTGCCGTACCTGAAGGCCGTGATCAACGAGACCCTGCGGCTCCACCCGCCGTCGCCGCTGCTGCTGCCGCGGGAGACGCTGGAGGACACCCGGCTGCTGGGCTACGACGTGCCGGCGGGCACCCGGGTCCTGATCAACGCGTGGGCCATCGGCCGCGACCCGGCGACGTGGGGGCCCCGCGCCGAGGAGTTCGCGCCGGAGAGGTTCGTCGGGTACGGCCTCGGCGGTGCCGGGCAGGACTTCTCGTTCCTGCCCTTCGGCGCCGGGAGGAGGGGCTGCCCAGGGGTGGAGTTCGCCATGCTGTCCAACGAGCTGGCGCTGGCGAGCCTCGTGCATGGCTTCAACTGGGAGCTGCCCGGCGGGAGGGCGCCGCCGGTGGACATGAGCGAGCTGTACGGCATCTCCGTGTGCCTCAAGGCGCCTCTGCTTCTGGTCGCCAAGCCGTGGTCGTCCATGGATATGGATGGCGTTGAATGAGCTAGGATCGACGGTGCTTCTTTTTTCTGGATATATAATACTGCAATAATGCTAAAGGTACAAAGAGTTGCACGCAATTACACGTTGACTAGGATCCTTTTTTTTTAAATGGAGGCAAAATATTTTCCCTAGTCTATTTTAATTAAAATTTAAAAGAGTGTACAAATAATTACAACTTGATCCAACTGCACATTAAAACGAGCCCTACTCTCGCAGCATGATTGAACTCGAGTGTTTTGTGCCCGCATCCCTAGCACGACGGCTTCGGCTTTAGTCTTATATGTGATGTCACTAGATATGGGAGAAAGACCGTCACATTCTCCTCATTGCAAATTGCCAACGAAGTACGCATAACAAGGGATGTCAGTGGCGGAGCCAGAAACTGAATATAGAGAGGGCCAAAACATGTCATATGATGTTTGAGGGGGTCAAATCATCTAAACCTAGCTAATTTTGTCTAACAAATGGAGCATTAGGAGTACATATAGGTGTATTTTTTAGAGCATAGCGGGGGGGGGGGGGGGGGGGGGGCTGCCTTCGCCACTGGATGTGATCCCCTTCTTCATAATGCCGTTGAAAGGTTATCATGGAACATCGCCAATCCATGTCCAAACTGAAGTTGCACCAATGATCAATATGGATCTCGACATGGCCTAACCAAACTCTAAGCTCCTCCCAAATGCGGCGAACAAAATCTGTACTTGAACAATAGATGTGTGTCCCCAGTGTGCATAATTGACATAAGCTACAATTCAACCACTTTACTCTTTGCAATTGGTAAGCCATGGAAATCATCACTTGTACTGTGTTTCTTTAAAAAAAATAAAAATTCTTTGTGGTGTAATCTGACAAAGGCCTAGACTTGGCACGAGGGCTACCGTTTTTCAGGATTTCTTCAGACTTTTGACGCTATTCATTTAGTGATGTGATGTGATGTGATGCGCCTGTCAACTACGACGCTTAAGAGGATGAGCATGTGGCTCGATGGTTCGATGTGGCAGTGGTCACGTAGCCCGCCCAAGTTTGGTCCCTTGGATCGTCATGGGTGTCTCACTCATGATATTTTCCCCTTGTAGATTTCACACGCTACAAGGCCACAAGGAGAATGATGTACCCACCGATTCATGAAGTCACACGGGTTTGGAAGTTACCAAGATGTGTTGCGCGTGTATACAGTGGCAGAGCCAGAAAAAATTGATAGAGAGGGGCCAAGTGATGGTGAATCAGATTGAGGAGGGCTAAACCATAGAAAGAGAGACTTTTAGCAGCAACTAATGACTAATTTTGCGTTGTTTACAAGCAAATTATCAACAAATCTTGGTTGTTAGGGGAGGGAGGTTGTAGCCCTTGGTAGGCACACAGCTAGGTGCGTGTAGTGGTGTTGCTAAAACTTGTATCGATTTAACCGAGGCTAAAAAACCTATAAAGTGATTGTGACGACCAATCTCAAGATATGTCGTACCGTGTCTCTCAAAAAAAAATACTCCCTCTATTCACTATTATAAGATGTTTTAGATGAATGTTAAAAAATAAAAAAATGTTTTAGATGTTTCAATAATGAACTGAAATGAATAAACAAAAACACTAAAACATACAAGTAAAAAAGAAACACTAAAACATATCTACATGCATCCAGTTTTCCTATAATACTCCTCCCGTTCATAAGATGGTTTTAGTTCACGACAGTTATAGGAGTACCAAATATATAGTTTGTAAAGTTTCACTCTGCTCATACAAGGTTTCACTACCATCTAATCTGAAACAAATGGAAAATGAATTCAAACTGAAAGTTCAGTTGTTTCTATCATTTTGATTGGTTGTTTATTCCATTAAAAAGAAAAAGCATGCACTAAATTTACCAGTGGTTAGGAAATTGCAAGCCAGCGACGCCCACAACTAAACTGAGTAGTATAATAATAACATGCTAGAACGTTGCGTTGCAGGGCACTTCACAGCTAAATTCAGGCATACGCCAAAAGGTAGCAGGTTCAGTCAGGCAGGCAGCTAACTATCATACAGATCAAGAGGGAGAGAGGTTCTAGGAACCCTAGAGAAGTCACCTATTACAGACAAGTAATCGTCAACACTGCCAAAGGAAACCCGGATTCTAACCCAGAAACCGTGGCATTGAGGAGCTCCTCGTTCGTCGCTTATCTGTTGCCGGCGTCGGCGTCGGCACGGTGCCCTTGCGACGCTTATTGCGCCGCTCTGTCTTCTCGGCGGTAGACTCGACGTCCTCCGAGCACCTGTCCTCGGAAACTTGCATCTTCTGGTCTTCAGAGGTGCTGGCAAGACGAGGCCTTTTAGCATCGCAGGGTTTGTCCTCAGAAACTGCTTCATTCGGTTTGTCCTCTGAAGCTACCATCTTCTGATCTTCAGAGGTGCTGGCAAGAAGAGCCCTTTTAGCATCACGGGGTTTGTCCTCCCAAACTGCTTCATTCGGTTTGTCCTCGCAAACTTCCATCTTCTGATCTTCGGAGATGCCATCAGGAAGAGGCCTTTTAGCATCACAGGGTGTGTCCTCGCAAACTGTTTCATTCTTCACGCACAAGGTGCTATCAATGTCAGGCATCTCAGCATCGGTATGGTTAGTGTCAACTTCACAAGGAACTGTCTCGCCTGCTCCTGATCCTACGTTACCGTGTGCATCCACACTATCCACATGAGCTTCATCACTCCAATTTTTACTGTCACCTGACACGATGCTGCTAGTCTCTCCCTCTTTCGGCTCATGGGGAACAGCGCTGTCAATGTTTCCCTCTTTGGACTCGGGTGAAATATGCCGCATACCATCACTGATCTTATCCGCAGCGGCGCAAGTTTCCTCCATGCCAACTTCGATATCATCTTCTACCTTGAGATCCACAGAAGTCTCTTCATGTTTCGCGTCCTCAGATTCGACAGCAATTGTTGCGGGAGAATGCTCAGCAACATCATTGTTCAAATCACATACCACGGGTGAAGACTGCTCAGCAACATCATTGTTCAAATCACATACTATGAGAGAAATATCACCCTTGGCCTCCTCATCTTCAATAATGTTTCTTTCTGAAGAATGCTCAGAAGTATTCCCTTCTATATCACCAGCCGCAACAGATCCCATGACATCCGGGAGATCACATCTGCCATTGTCAGCTTCGTCTTTGGTGCTTGCTGGATCAGGTGCAATGTCAACTTCCCTGGCATCAGACATCATGACAGGATCCATATCCTCGGAAACATCACAGCAATCATACAGAACTTCATTTATGTTTGTTTCTAAGCTCTGTTCTTTGTAGGCCATTGCCGCGGAGTTAATAGAGAATGAGCCACACTTGGAATCCATAATATCATGCATCATAACTTCTGCGTGGCTAGAAATTGTCTGGTTATTATGCGAACAATCCAGCATGGATTCCTCAAAAGTGTCCTGACCTTTTACCACACAACCATCATCCTTCAACGCTTCAGCATCTTCTGGGGCACATGATCTCAGGTCAGGTTTATTATCATAATCCGCAGGAGGTGGCTCATTTTCAACAGCCTGGCTTGGCATGCAGATGGCAATATCATTGTCAGGTGGACAAACCTAACAAAAATAATGAACAGGTAAAAAATGACCTTAGAAAACAAGTTCAACAAGTTAACTACTATCGATCAATTGAAATACTAAAGAGTACTAGCCACTAACTAAAATTATACCTGTGTGTCCTGTACAGCAAATGTTGTAACCCCTTCAGTCTCTAAAATGCATCCAGGAACAGGTAGAACATTTCCAGAATCATTAAAGCAGACGGATGTGGATTGTTGCTGTGTTCCAGGAATTTGGCAAAGTGAGTCAGATTCACCAGCAGAGCACCCCTGAGCAAGGAACTCTCTAGCTGCTTCAGGCTCAGCATTTTCTCTTCCTAGATAACTTTCATCAAACTGCTCGCTACCACAGGTTAGTTCCGGAAAAGTTTGAGAAGGTACTGTCACTAGCTCCTGGATTAACTTCCGGATCAATGAACGCTTCAGAGAAGCTTCAGCGGGTTCAAACCAACCATCACTGAGCTGAAAAGTACATCAAGCATTAGAATATGGGGTTAACAAAATATCCAAAATGAGATGTGTGAAGATTACTCGAGCAGAGAGGCATCAACTAAAACTTCAGTCTCCTGCTAAAAAGATGTACTAAAAAGGCTACATGCTATATAAAGAATTTCACCAAACACCTACCACTCCAACTGGGAGGATGGAAAGGTGGGATCAAAACTCAAGAGCGCTCACATCCTACCGATCCCCATATTTTAATTAGGAAAGTGTTCCCCAAGCTCCCAACCACAAACAATTTCATAAGGCAGCAAACAGCCCATCAATGTTTTAAAGCTTTAACTTTGATAACCCCGCAACTGTACTTTTGACCTGGTGCAAAATGCCACTGTACTTCAAACTTTGATTATTCTCCAATGACTTCAAAGTTCAATTGGACTTGCAACTTATGCTTTATAATGTTCAATGGACCGCCATAGTGGCAGAAAATAGGAACCCTAACGCCAGCAAGTACCATGCACCAATTCTTACACATAGCAAGTTGCTCAAATGCATATGGAGATGGTCAGACCACAAATAACTGTGGTAAATTGACTAAGGTGAAGCTACAAGTGAGTGGCTACAATCTCGGAAAACTAGGAACAGGTGCTGTGCAGTTTCCTCCGACTTTTCATCAACAAACTTCTAACAGATGCATGCACATCTGAATTATACTCACTCCGTTCCTAAATATAAGTCTTTGGAGAGATTTCACTATGGACCACATACGGAGCAAATGAGTGAATCTACACTCTAAAATGCATCTATGTACATCCGTATGTGGCCCATAGTGGAATCTCTACAAAGACCTATATTTAGGAACGGAGGGAGTAGAATCTATGATAGTTTCTCCATTAGTGATTATGTACTAAAATATCCACACTTTGCATGGTGTTCACTATAACACCAAAATTAGCATTTACTGAAGAAAAATAAACCAAATTATATAAACAGAACAGAAAAGAAGTAGGCTGCTAATGAAATAGAGCTGGGGGCCCAAACATAACAACATCAAAATTTAAGAAAAATAATTAATTAGAACTCACAAAGGTTGAGGATACTGATATCTTCATAGGGTTGAAGCTACTGGGATAATCCATCAGAAAGCGTTCCACATAATGGAGAAGGAACAGGCCACAGTCAAATGAGTTATCTTGCTGAGGGAGCTGGACGGACAAATAGAACAAAGCTATATCACAATAAGAAAATAGATAGTGACAAATGAAACAAAAGAATTCCTTTGTTTTGTAGGCACGTATACGATATTAAAAGAAATTTCTTCGTTCTGCAGGCATGATACGATATACATTTGCAACCTTGCAAGTTATTTCAACAATGAAGGCGAAGAGCAGCTGAAAGTATTTTTCATAGAATGAAAATATGTTGGACTGGCTAACTCAACAAGTCAAACAGACTAGCTCATAGAGATAATTAACAGAAGCTCCTAACCCATTAGACAAGCAATCCCTGGACTGCAATTTCAGTTAAAACAGAGAGCCTGCAAATAGTATCTTTATTGCCTATTACATGTTCATGGGCCATTTATTTTTTGTGCGGGCATTTTTTTTCATGTGTGCATGGGTCGGAGGGTGTGTGTTCATGGGCCATGTATTTGCACTGAATTCGCTATTTGGTTGGCCATAGATTAGCAAGGATAAGAAAAAACTTAAATGCACACGCGACAAAAGCTCGTTAAAAAATTGGCAACAGGCCAAGACTGGGCATCATGACAGGATTTTGGCAAACATGTTGTTGTAAATTTTAGCTTTAAAACTTAAACCCTAATGGATAAAAGATTTTATTAATAATTCAAACCTTAACATTTTTATCGAGTTAATACTTAAGCTAAATACCTTCGACAGATATCCACACTAGTTACCATCTATACCTCTCCATGAATGGTGAGTGCAAGTGGCAATGCAACTTAAAAACAGCTCCTTGATTTATTGATCACTCATGAAAGGAAATAACAAGGGGTAGGGTTTCTCTCAGTGCTTGCCCTCTTCACAGCATCAACATTAAATGGTTCTCAGAACTAGTGTAAGTCAGAAATTGGCATCAAAAATAGAAGTACTCAACAACAATTTTACAGAAACACATGAGACTTGATACTAAAAGCTGATGTCAACAAACCTCAAGGGAGACGAATCTCAGATTTAAGAATTTGTCTGAAATATCTAATGCTGATTCAGGGTGCCTTTCCTTCCACTCTTCCCATAGATAACTGCACCAGAAAGAGTTAAACTCAGCAGATATTGGTCACCAAGTGATAAGCTAAATTGGAGTAATTAAGTGCAAAAAAGCGACATTGACTGTTTACACTTTTCAGTTATTATATACTCCCTCCGTTCCAAAAAATTTGTCTTAGATTTATCTAAATACGGATGTACCAAGTCACGTTTTAGTATTAGATACATCCGTATCTAGACGAATCTAAGACAAGAATTTTGGGACGGAGGGAGTACTTGCAAATTAGATGTATCAATCAGGCATTGATGTTGTCTACAAGTGACGCCTTTGACCATTACCTAGACCAAAATATATTAATAATAATATAATTATTTAATGTGCTTCTGACTATAGCGTCCGTTTTTTATCTGAAAAACCTAAAGACCATAAGTGGTCAAAGTTTTGAAAATATGATAGCTCATCCTAAAATAAACTAATTTGCACAAAAGCAGCACAAGATCTCACTCTTCCAGAAATGAGTTTACCTTTGAATAATGTCTTTCAGTCCACTGTGATTTCCTTTAAGAGAATCCATATGTAATATACATGGAACTTTACCATGCTTTTTTGCTTCACCATCTGAAGCAAAACAACGGGAAAGTAAAACATTACTCCATAAAAATGTTAAAAGTACCAACTTTAATTTATGTTCCCACCTTCAGATGTTTCCACTTCTCCAGGATAACAAATAACAATCAAGCTCCAATGCAAGCTGCAATGCAGAAACATAATTAACAATGCACAGAAGTTATCATTTTAACAATAAAGAAGTTAACAAGTTCCTTGCCTGAAGTTCACTGGAATAAATAGAAAATCCTTCGCAAATATGTTTATTTTTCGGGTCCACTTGCGGACACGTAAAAAAGCTGATCTACCCTCTGGAGCTCTCCCTTGATCTTTGTCAAGATCTGCCAGCTTGCGAAAAAAGAAGCTATTAAAGAAATGGTACTTGCTCTTCTCGGTGGTCTTCATTCTTGTGCTCAAGTATCTGCAAATAATAAATAAACGCATAGTTGTAATTACAAATGAGTAAAATGCACTCCAGAGAAATGTGAAGTTAACAGGCACATGCTGAAGTATGGTAACTAAACACATCAGAAATAGAAATTCATCTTTCTATGATATTTAAATCCATAATGAAATCAGATTTTCTTCAAAGCCAACAACTATGTAGTTGTCCATGAGAACTGTATGGCATTGTTATTCACAAAAAATACTGTCATGCAATGCATGAAACAAGCAGAGCCATGTGGTTACTGTAGCTTTCACAGGATTGTGGCATACATTTGTTTCACAGGTAACTGATTTGGTAAGTAACGTTCAAAACAATAAAGAAGATATTACAATAGCATCATAAACAACTTAAGAAAACATAAATACGGAACTGCATCTGCATGTAGCAAAGCAGGTGATCTGATCTACAAATATAACAATGGCAATTACAAATATTACAATAGCAATTGCGACAGCACAAAAAGTGTAATTGGACAGCACCATTTAACAACTAAGGCTATAAAATAAAGGATGATTGTGCAGACACCAATGAAAGGTTCAACCTACTTGATATAAAAGTCAATTATTGTGTCGTTGACAAATGTTTCAGGTAGAAGCAAATCAACATCTCTGCTGCTAATAGAAACAGCATCCGGATCTCCTTTAGGATAGATAACATCTTCAAAGTCGTCAATGCTGAAACGATTAACACGAATAACGAAACAAGTTTAAGCATAGCAAGAACAAAATATAGATCATGGTAGACACTCAGTTAAATTTCAGACATTCATAAGGTTATAAATAGCTCGCAATATTAGCATTATTGGTTTTTTAGACCCTAATCACTAAACCATGCTTCAATGTCCCGCTACAGTTGCGACGGCAAGTATAGGTTCAAATAACTCTGATTTGTCTTAGCTAGCTAGTGACAGCCCCACTATTCCATCTAAGTACCTTTTGCCAAAACTACAAGCTAAATTTCATAATCAACTTCATTAAAGGCCTCAATACATCTATTGAGGGCATAGATTATGAGAACCTATCAAAAAACTAGTCTCTTTTTTAACCCTTTTTAACAACTATATTTCTTAGTGATTATTACTCCCTTAGTCAAACTTGTGTGTGTTTGACCAAGATTATAGAATAAAATATCGGCATCTACAATACAAAATAAATAAAATATGAAAATACTTATAATGATGGATCTAATGATACAAATTTGGTAATGTGCCTATTGATATTTTTTCTTAAAAACTTGGTCAAACATGCACATGTTTGACTTTTGAACAAACTAATACACTTATATTTGGAACGGAGGGAGCATTTACTATTTAGTCTGACGAAAATTGTGTTCCTATGATAATGTGTCAAAACTTGCTTGCATGATTCATGTAGTGTAAATATTAATTATTTTCTATTAAAATAACAAAAGATTATACATAATAGCTATGCTTTAAGTAGCTTGGCCAGGACCTCGCCGTCAAAACTGAGATCTAAAAACTTGGAGATTACAGAAGACATTAGAACATAATAGGTGAAACTAGTACAATGGATAAAAACATGCATAGCAATAACATCGCTTCTACTCCCTCCGTCCCCTAGTGTCAAAAACGCTGTTATATTATGGGACTGAGGGAGTACATGACAAAAGCTAATTGTAGTGCCATATGCTCATGGATGCTTCTAGATAGTTCAGATAGTTCATAGAGGCAAAAAACAAAAATTAAAAACAGATGGAGAGAATACATGACAGAAGTGCAACATACCCAGAAAAGTACTGTTTCGGGAAAAATAAACTTGGGTCAGTGCTCCGGTTCTCCAACGCAAAATCCTCTCTGACAGTGGCATGCCATCGCATAAGAACATTGTTATAGAAACAACAACATAACCAAAGACTGTACATATATGTTTTGTAACTCGGAGCAAACTGCACATTAGAAGTGTAAAAAGATACAGATATAGCAAAACTGTCCAACCACGAAATCAGGCAAATATGTGACAAGTCCAACAGGGTAAGAACTTTTCCGCCAAAATCATGTATAATGTCCTGATCCATCCATCACAACCTATGTCCACCTTTAAGATTTGATATCCATATTCAAACCCCAGACAAACAGAAAACCAAACCCTTAGCTGAAATAACCCAGCTAACCAGCATTTGCAGCATGTCTAATTTCGTGAGTTCTTGAGTAAAAGAATAACACATTGCAATATAACTGTTTCATATAGTGATTTAAAGTGCATGGTCTATTCTCTACAATACGAATAAAATCATATATTATTAACACTTGACAGTGATATCTGATATCAGTATCAGGCAAAAATATATTTGTTTTCTCTATATCTGGTGGTTATGGCTTATTAAATATGAGAACAAAGTTCTGAACTCAATCTACAAGTTAGTCTTCCTAAAATATGGGAAGTATCTGGTATGGACAGCATTTTTCACTGGCATATGTTTAACAGCCCAATTTACATGGTTCAATAATCAGCATTAGTATTTGCATGATCCTTATCTGTGGCTCAATAGGAGGGGGAAATAACAAAAAATAATGTGTCTAATGTAATGATGCATTGGCATGAACCTAGTAACTCTTCTATGCTGTGGTCAGAAATGTTATTTGACTGAAATCAACACATACATGAATAAAAGGTCAGAATAAAGCATAACATCAGCTCAAAGCTTACGATGGACTGTTGTTCCAGATGTCACGATATCTTGATGCCATATGACAGATCTTCTCTTGTTTTCGTGGCCACTGTGGATCTGTAAGAATAAACTCCACTCTAATAGGATCTATAGAGTACAAAAAAGACAAAAAAAAAATTAGTTCGATATACGCAAACGCCAAACGATATCGAAACCTCACAATATTAACATTCAATTCATGTTAGCTTATTAAATTATTCATGCATGCATTTGTGAACAGGTCACGACGACGGAGAGGAGAGGTGGAACTTCAGGCACAGCATCTCAAGTGGCAGGAAATTATTCATGCACCAGTCTTCCCAGCATCATTTACCTTCCTATTCAAAAGTACTATGCGCATGCAATCAAGCCTTTGGTTGGTACAGTCAAATAAATGTCTGCGCTATTTGTATAATCTTACTATTGCATGACACATTTTCTGCCAAGGACAAAAAGAAAATTAATAAGGAGCTCTACAAATGTTTTGTGTATTCAGATACTTTTGTTAAGCAGTGGACGATAATAATCAAACAAATAAACTGTTGTTTTGTTGATGCTATTCAACTTTTCAGAAGAACAAAAGACATGCAATACTGATAAATTCTAAATTAACAACAAAACACACCCCATAAACCAACACAGCTTTATTTCATGCCATGCCATGCATCATACATTAGCCGAGATGTCATCTCTCATTGGAACATAGTGAAAGCATACTAAATCTGGGATACAATAAAAAGACCAGAATGCCCAACGTAATTACCTGAACTTTCGGTCTCTGCACTGGGTCTAATAAGGAGAGTTACAGAGGCAGATATAACCTGGTTAAAAGGGTAACTGATATTAAGCTATACAAATTAGAACAGAAAGTAACAAACAAAAAGTAAAGAGAATTACATACACTCTGAGTCCATTGACTATTAATGGAAATGATGTCACAAACATCCCAACATAGAGCTATCGTCTTATCATCTTCATATGGATCACAATCCGAATGTTCAATTTTGAACCCATCTGGTGAAAAAATTAAGTGAGGCTGATAATGCAGGGCCGTGTCGCACATCACAAAGTCAGGTTTAAGCACAACCGCCCCTTCTTTATCAACCTACAAATACAGGAAACAAACAGAAATGATAAAAGTACCCAACTACATACTCCAAGATGACATTTGAATCATGTTAGTAGGCCAATAGCTGGCTGTAACTTAACAAATGTAAGTTTTACAGAGATGAATTATCCGTTCTACTTCATTTCGATCATTTCTCCAAAATTTCTAGCTTGCTTAAGAATCCAAAACTGTATTCAATAATACGAATTACTCAAGTGGTCTACAAGGCAAGGAGGATACATACCATTTCACCCAAAGCATTGTACATATTTTCCAAATTTGGTTCCATGTAACCTGAAATTGCACAGATATATATTAGCAGACTCCCATAAAAAAGGCACGAGCATTGGCTATGGGTACATTTTACAGGGTATACCGTAATTAGTGGTGGATGAAGTTTCAGGACTAGATGACAAGTTTTCTTCATCGGAATCAGAATATGTTCCCTGATGCCAACCCAAACGAGAAACCAAAAAAGATTAATACATGGAAATGGAATAAATAGTTGCATCAAAAGACAAATATTAACAGTATCTATATCTGGCTGAACCTCAAGGTGCTGCGTACTGCCATGTCTAACTTCCTTCACGGCCTGAATTCCTGACATCATCCTTGTATCTTCGTATCCATCTAAGCAAGCATAGGAATTGCCAGAACCACTGTGCATGGCTGTAGTTGCCATAACCACATCAAATTCGGTTTTGTGGGATAGATCCTGATTCATTTCAGGAAATTCAGTTGCATATGATTCTTCACCAACATGAGTATCATGCAAGCCAGTGAATTCCAAACCAGAGATCTCAGTCTGATTCATCTGCAACCTGTGAATTACAACACAGTGGAAGAGGGTATAGAAGCAATTAGATATTATTTGACCGACAATCATAGATTACTCGTTGATATGCAATTGCAGTTGATATGCAATAAACATACAACAACAAAATAAATAAGGCCTTGTCATCTTCATTATTATGATTGACCACTGAAAGATTGAATGAAAAGAACTGGATGCACAGGCCAAGAAAAACAAGCATCAATAATAGTATCTAATTTGTAATGAATGTGAAACATCAGAACTATATCAAGAGTTGTAAATTCTCAAAACCACAACACTGAAGTGGGTGCACAGGAGCAGCTTACTTTCGTTCTATAACATTAATACATTATGCTCTAATGTTATTAAAGTACCGTCAAAATATATGACAAGGAATCTAATAGGAACGCTCTGCAGCATTTGAACAAACAGAATACAAGTTACAACCTTAGTGAACATTCTCGTATGAGTTTGTATCGCTAGCTTAAATTGCTTAGCTGGGCTAGATAAATGGATGACGACGGGTGCTAGTTGCAATTACCTGTGGTATATTTGAGCCAACAGAATTTGTCTTGCAATCTTAATAAAATAGCCTCTTAAATTGCTTAGCTACGCCAGATTCACCTAGCTCATTTGAGCTATAGCTCATAGAAGCAAGGCTCGTCGTTTGGTGGCATGGAATCTAAAAACATAAAACACAGAGCACACCTTGAAAAATAACTCAGCTTCTTTGGATCTATGTTTGTTGGATGCATGGGGAAAGAAAATCTGCAGAGATGAACTGGGACAGGAATAGTCAAATACGACCCCGCAGCTGCTGCTGCATGCCCTTGATAGACAGAGGCCAAGACAAGGGCACATCTCCAGATATCGATGACTCCTCCATGATTTTCTTTTCTGCTTTGCCAGTGCAAAAGAGCATCCCATGTAGCCACCCCATTATGATTCGCTTCTGATTTTGGCGTTTGCATGCGTCTGCAATACGAGAAGTCGAGAACATCACACCCGCATGAACCGCACCCTCCTGTTCCGCTTCTCTTGGCCACGGGCACTGCGGCAACGCCCACGCGACTCGGCAGCTGCCGGCCAGAACCAAATCAATGCGGCCAGACTGCCAGAGGACACAGCCAGACTCGCAAGGCACAGCCTAGGCCGATCAAAGCCACAGCCGGCAACTAAATGACCAGTACAGTCACCAGGCCCATCAACACCACAAGCAAGGAGCACTAACACGGTAATTTTTTCTAACCATCTTTGCGTCAATTGTTCGTTCTTCAATTTTGCCCCATGATTATGAACTTGTAGCCAATAGACGGTAGACCAAACCCTGATTCAATCTAATTAGGGTAACCTAAATTCAGCTAGGAAATTTTCCATATTTTACGTGTAATTTGCATTTATCCCGATTCAATCTAATTAGGGTAAACTAAATTCAGCTAGGAAATTTTCCATATTTTACATGTAATTTGCATTTATCTAAAGTAGTTTATTAAACCTCTGTGTCTGACAAAGTATTTTGGAAATTGGAAATGCAAGACATCTTTTTCAAGTAATTTCCTCCTTTGTTTCATCAATACAAATATATCATGAGCATTTTTGTATTTATACTGGTCTTCTATTCCGTCCGACAATCTATGCTAGAAGTAAAGGGACACACATTTATTTAGTAAACCGTTACTTGAAGAAAATTACGGCGCATATTAAAATGGAGCATCGGGGTGGTATTACCTCTAGCACCGCCCCTGTATCTATCTACCCTACCCCAAATCGCTTGGGACGAAAGAAAAATCAAATCTTACCAAAGGGTAAGAAATGCAATCTGGACAATTGCATACACATAGGTAGAACACTGCCGATATTCATAGAACACTTTCTTCTACCATTCTTGAAAGTACGCATACACATCTAGTTTCTGCTACAGGAACGCACACTCATCTGACTCATGTAACCGGAAAACACGACCGGTCATAGAAATTTCGTCACGAGCATTATTAAAAAAAATTAAACATTAATTCCGGCTCAGCAATCGGCACAACTTTCGAGAGGATTGGGAAGTTACAACAGGACGGGAGATTGGATATACCTGATTCAAGTCGCGGAGGGGGCGACGGGGCAGATGGAGGCGGCGGCGGTGTCCTTTGACCTTCGGTCGGGGAGGAGGGGGTAGGGTTTGAGGAGGGGTGGCGACGGGGTACGGGAGGGACGAGGTCGGCAGCAATTCCCTTGGCCTGGCGTCGGGGACGTCCCGCTCCCGCTGGTGGCGGTCAACGGCGGCGGCGACGGATCTCGCGGTTCTAGGGTTTCCGCCGAGGGGAGGAGGGCCCGCGAGGCGTGGGTGGAGACGAGGTCGCCGGCGAGCGCAGCGGGGGGCTGCCGGTCCGCCGGAGGGGTTGGGGGGAGAGGCGGAGGCTACCGGGGCGGCATGGAGAGATGGATCGCCCTGGTGGCGGTGGGGCGGAGGAGGAGAGGAGAGGCGGATGGCGGATGGGCGAAGGGGAACGGGTCAGACGAGAGAGAGACGACTCGGCTGTGCCCCAGTGGCAATTGCGGGGTAATTATACCGCAAAGGAGTAGCTACTCTCCAATGCCTTTGATCACGAGGAAACAGGTTTCCGGAGGGTTTTATCACGAGGAATCGGTGATGGGGGAGGTTCTCTAAATCTTAAGTCCTTTTAATGGTGCGGAGCGAAAAGCTGATGAACGGTTTTAAGACCATGTCGCTCTCTGTATTTAAAGGATTATTATTGTTCTGTTCTGAGACATGTGCATCTAGTACTTTTAAAGATTGATTTATTTATGTCTATGATACATAACAAATGGAAAGATACGGCGGTTGATACTCTGGCAACGCATCTCTGGGCGTTAATGAATGTGGATCGGGACAGGACCCTTCGGACGAATATTTATTTTCTATATCCGTTTCTTCGTGCTGAAATAAATATCCCGCGTACGAGTTTTCATGTTGATGTGAGGCTAGCTCGCCATGTTGTGCATGTCCAACAATAAAGGGAGAATCACGTGGCACAATAGAAAGCGCGCCTTTTTTTCTTCCCCGTTGGATGAGCAAGAGCCCCCCAAAAACTCGATCTCCACAAACATCTCTCCCTCCGTTTCCCAGGTGTTTTGAATCAAGTTGAACGAGTGTTAGATTAGCACATGGGAGCTGGTTTGTCGTCATTTTATCCACGATGATTAGCGCGTCTCCGGATGGATTAAACAACTACTCGCATACAAATTTAGAGATACAACCGAGTGGGGATAAGGAAAGACGGGCCAAGACGAATGGTTATGGTGAAGGACAGCTGGAGCACTACAATGAATGAGTTAGGTGGAATGGGCCTCGAATGGTTCAAAAGGTACATACAGAAATACAGAAATTAATACCATACACTACTCATCAAAGGAACGTGAGTTTGACATCAACTTCAACCAGTTCCTAAATGTGAGCCTTTAAAATGGGTGTAGCGTGACAAGCGGATGAATGAATACCAAGTGTACAACCCCCCCCCCCCCAATACATAAACCATTACTATCGCTTTGTTTTGGAATATGATCATCTAAAACTTTTGGAGATCTTTGCATGTAATACATAATAATTACAAAGATTTGTCGACTGATACGCTGACAACGCATCTCTAGACATTAATGAGTACAGGCTGGAACAAAATTGATCGTCCAGATATTTATTTCCCATATCAACATCTTCTTCTTTTTTGAGCAAATACCAACGTCTTCCTACAATGTCCAGTGGCAATTGTGGGATAATTATACCACAAGTAACAACTATAGCTGCCTACTCTATAATGTGTTTGATCAGAAGGGTTTTTCCTTTCTTGATGAGGGTTTTATTACAAGGAATTAGTGATCAGGAATGGGTTTTCCAGAGTTACTCCGACGGGTTCTTTGAATTTTTATTCGTCGTAATGGTGTAGAGTGAAAAGGCGATGAATGATTTTTAAGGACGGGCTCTCTGTATTTAGACCATTATTTTTGTCCGGTTCTAAGACAAGTGCATCTAGTAATTTTGAAGATTTATGTTTGTGATACCTAGCAAATGTAAATATACCCTGGCAACACATATCTAGACGATAATGAGTGCAGATCGCAATAGAATTCTTCAGACAAATATTTATTTCTTGTATCCATTTCTTCGTGCTGAAATCAATAACCCGCGTATGAGTTTCCATATCGATGTGAGGTTAGCTCGGCATGTTGTGCATGTCCCAAAATGAGGGGAGAGGGGGAGGGCAATTGGAACTTTGAGGTGTCCGACGGATCATAACTATATGGGGCTCGAATGGTTTGGAAGGTACATGTATATGACTTGTACCGGTCCAATACAAAATTAATAATATATTGCTCATTGGAGGAACATGAGTTTGAGAACAACTAAAGCCGGTTCATAAAGTTGAGCCTTTATAATATGTGTAAAGTGAGCGAACGAATGATCACTGAGTGTACACCTCCCCATACCTAAAACCATTACTACTGCTCTATTTTTGGGATATGATCATTTAATACTTTTTGAGATCTTTGCATGTAATATGTAATAAATACAAAGATATGTCGACTGACACCCTAGCGGCGCATCTGTAAACGATAACCGACATAGCGAAGGAGAGGAGTGTGAGACAATGGTGGAGTGTGGTATTATTCTTCCCCACTAGACGAGCAAGGAGCCTTCCCTGAAAATCAATCCCCATTACATCCATACATCCATTGTCCGAGTATTTATGGATCCAGTCGACCAAGTGTTAAACTAGCACGGGAAATTGATATGCCTTCGTTTATCCATGGTGATTAGCGCATCTCCGACTAGATCAAACAACTACTTCCAGATCAAGCTAGGGATAGAATTGTGTGAAGGATAAGGAAATGGAGTGGAGATGAAGAAGAACGTTCGTGGAGGAGGCTAGCTGGAGCACTATAGCCAATGTGGTAGGTGGACATTTGTAGTGAATGAGGTAAATGGGAAGGGCGATTGGGACTTAGGGGTGTCGAGTAGACCAGAGCTGTGTGGGCCCTGGATGGTTTAGAATGTATATCAAATGCATTCGTAAAAATCCCACTCGTAGAAAATCAATACATTAATTAATGGTACACATTATCCCCAGGAGGGTCTGGATTCCTAAATTTTGAGTTATTATAATGGGCATAGAGTAAAAAGCGGAAGAATGGTTTTGGAGGGCAGCAATTGGCCGTATCTAAGATATTCTTATTGTTTTGTGGGATATATGTATTCAATACTCTTGATGAAGACTTATGTCTGCGATACGTAACAAATGTAAAATATACCTACTAATACTCTGACAGCGCATCTCTAGACGTTAATAAGTACAAATTGGAACGGGATTCTTCGATCAAATATTACTTCCTATATCAGTGTCCTCGTGTTGAAATCAATAAACCACGTACGAGTTTCCATATTGAAGTGGGGTTAGCTCGACATGTGTGTCTATCACACAGCAAAGGGGAAGCCATGTTACACAAGGGAGAGCGCAATGTTCTTATTTATTGGCTAGATGAGCAAGGAGCGTCCCCCAAAACTCGATCTCCACTAGATCTCTCCCTCCATTTCCCAGGTATTTTGAATCCATTCAAGTGAGTGTTAAATTAGCACAGGGGAATTGATTTGTCGTTCTTTTTATCGGTGGTGATTAGCGCATCTTCAAATGGATCGAATAACTGCTTATAGATCAAGTTGGGGATAGAACCATGTGAAGGAGAAGAAAAGTGAGACAGTGAAGAACGATTGTCGTAAAGGATGGCTAGAGCACTGCAATGAATGCGGTAGGTTGGCATTTGTAGTGGATGAGGTAGATTTTTTTAGGCAATTCAAGTGGATGAGGTAGATGGGAAGGGCAACTGCAACTTTGGGATGTCGGAACTACATGGGCCCCGAATGATTTAGAAGGTACATCTATATGATTTGCAGCGAGCCAATACAAAATTAATACCATACGTTACTCACAAGAGGAATGTGAGTTTGATAGCAACTCAAGTGGATTAGTAAATTTTGAGCCTATGTAACGGGTGTAGGGTGAGAAGTAGTTGAATGACTCACAAGTGTATACTTACCCATACTAGAAGAACGCCTGTGCGTTGCAACGGGGCCATCTTAACTTTAAAAGTTCAATATCAATTATGTTAATATTACATTTAATATCCTCATACATATTAAGTGATATTGACAACCTTTTTTACCATCAAATTCTCACACACACACCCTCTCCCTCCCTCTTCCTCACTCTCTCTCCCCTCTCCCTCACTCGGGAGGTGGGACTAAAATAAACCCGGAACGGAGACTACCAACTGAGACATTAGGAGTAGAGATCATTTACTTGATAAGAATAAATAGAAAACGGTGTTAAAAAGGAGAAACAGATTAGAATACATTAAAAAACCAAAAGGACGATGTAAAAGGGGATTCGCCCTGCCCCCTGGGCCTTGCCACCGAATCAGCTCAGCGGTCTAGTCCCCGCGCGGTCGTCTTCTCCTGTTCCCCGAGCCGCGTCGCTACAGAGCCGGGCTCCCGCCCGGCCACCTCGCTGGCATCGAAGGGGAATGGATAAGAGCAACTCTAGCAGACCCCGCATCCGGCGCAAACCCGCATAATTCCGGCGATTATACGGGCTCGACCCATTTTTCTGGCCAGACCAGAGCCCGCATCGGTGTCCGGCCCGTAATTTTTTTTGCCGCAGCCCGCAAACGCAACCCCCGAGCCACTATAACTGCGGGTTTGCGGGGCAGATGCGGGTCGAAACCCTATCCTCCCGCCGCCGCGTTCCCCTCCAATTCCCCACCGCGCCGCTCGATTTCTCGCCGCCGGCGAGCCTTGAACCACCATGGCCGACTCGGGGGATGAGGCGGAGCGCCGTCGCCGCGCCAGATCTGACGCCGCGCGCAAGCGGGGGGCGCGTCGGTGGCTCAACCTGGGTGCCCGGCCGCCGCCAGCATTCGACCGGTGCGAGCTCGACGAGTTCGAGCTCGAGCTCGAGCGCGCCCGGCGCCGCCGCGCCTCCTCCGGCAACTGGTCCGCGGGGAGCTCATCCGGCCACTGGTCCGCGGGGAGCTCATCCGCGGGCGCATCGAGCTCGCGGCTCGTTCCGGTGAAGAGGGAGCCGGAGGAGGCCGTGCCCGATGCGCCGCCGCGCCGAGGCGTCATCGGACCGGAGGACTACCTCCCACCGGGGTAGGAGGAGCTCCTCGAGCGCGTCGTCCTCGAGCGGTCGGCGAGGGAGCTGCAGGAGATGGAAGAGCGCATCCGGCGCGAGCTCGAGTACGAGCGGCTCTTCCTCGATTCGGAGCCGTATTTTCTTTCTTGCACCCTGGCTGCTGTACGTACGTGTACATGCTACGTGCGCGCTTCTACTACGACACGTACGCGCCTCTACTACGACGCGTGCGTGCCTCTACATCCACCAGTATATATGTACGTACACGTTCGCGACCAGAATGACAACGCTACGTACGCTTCGACCAGGTGGGTCCCGACTGTCAGGCACTTCCTTGCATGCGAAGATGTAGCTGTGGGTCCCAGCAGTCAGGAGGGCGAATCATTTTGTTTTTTTACCCGGACGCACTTCCTTGCGTGCGAAGGTGTAGCTGGTGGGTTCCACCAGTCAGGGGGGAAACGTTTTTTTCACGAAATACGGTGGCCCGTCCGATGGGTCCCCGCTGTCAGGTGGAGAAATAATTATTTTGCGCGTAATAAGGAGGCACTTCCTTGCTACGGCCGTGGACCCAGCTGTCAGCGTCTCCACGCACAGTACTCTTCCGATGGAAGTCGGTCGTTGACCACATTGACCACGCCGCGCCGAGAGCACCACGGCGGTGGACGACGGCGAGGCCTAGGAAGGGGACGACACGGAGGCAGGGAAGACTCGGCAGTTGTTTCCCACGCGGAGGGGAGTACGACTGTATGAGGGTTTACTGGTTCGTCTGCCGTCGCCGGAGAATAACAGCAGGTGTGGGTGAGTAGAGGGATGGCTAGGCCAGCGATGGGAGTACGGTGGGGCGGTGAGGCCTGCGCGGCAGCACAGCCGGCCGCAGGGAGGAGGGAGCAGGCAGTCCCGCCGGTGCTTGTTTGAGCGGCTGGAGCAGGAAGAGCAGAGATTGAAGAAGCACGACGGCCATTGGATGGACATCCAACAGTCAGTGCTTGTGCGTCAACTTTTTTTTAGGAAAGCCTCAAATCTCTGGAAAACAGCATACAACCCATCTGCCATTATTTCTAATAATTTACAGCCCATTTGCTAATTCTTAAGGTTTTTTTGGAGCCCATATTCTTTTTGTTAGCATTACAGCCCATATTGTGGCCACGGTTAAAAAATTGTACGAAATTTTGCATATTTCGGTGCGGTTCAAACTGTTTTTAATCCCGAATTTTCGACTCATATTCAAACTGATTTTAAAAATAAATGTATATCAATATAAAATCCAACAAATTCTCCACGCATAAAAATTAATGTAATTTAAAATCTTGAAATGAAAAAAAAAGATATTTGAAACTAATTGCCGGTTTGATGTGTTTTAAAAATGTACAGCCCATTTCTCATTACTGATGGGCCATTTTCTCGGCCAGCCGAATGAAAACTCTCCTCGCCTTGAAAGATTTGCAGCCCAACAGGCCTGACAAAGGGACTTACTTGGCAAATCACAAAAAAACTGGGCTGTGGCCGTGGACCCAGCTGTCAGCCTCTCCACGTACAGTACTCTTCCGATGGAAGTCGTTCCTTGACCACGTTGACCACGCCGCGCGGAGAGCACCACGGCGGTGGACGACGGCGAGGCCTAGGAAGGGGACGACACGGAGCCGGGGAAGACGCGGCAGTGGAAACCCGTGCGGAGAGGAGTACGAGGGTTCACTAGTTCGGCTGCGGTGTGAGGCTGCCGTCGCCGCAGGGCCTGGCCAGCAGTGGGAATAGTAGGGGGCGGTGAGGCCTCTGCGGCAGCACAGCCGGCCACGGGAGGCAGGAGCATGCGGCACGACCGGCGCTGCTTTGGGCGGCTGGAGCAAGAAGACCAGAGGTTGAAGAAGCACTACGGCCGTTGGATGGACATCGTACGGTCACTGGAGCTAGAATCGTTCATATTGACTAAGTTGACAAAGCCCTTCGTCCCCGTCAACTTAGTAGGCCCACAAGTCAGCCTCCCACCAAGGTGGGTCCCAGCTAGCCGGGGGAGTATTCATTTTTTGTGCGTAATAAGGAGGCACTTCCGGTGGGTCCGAGCTGACTGCGGGGGGAACGTTTTTTCGCGAAATACGGTGGCCCGTCCGGTGGGTCCCAGCAGTCAGGGGAAATGATTTTTTTCGCAAAATACTGGTGGCCCGTCCGGTGGGTCCCCGCTGTCAGGTGGAGGAATAATTATTTTCCGCGTAATAAGGAGGCACTTCCTTGCGGCTGCCATGGACCCAGCTGTCAGCCTCTCCATGTACAGTACTCTTCCGATGGAAGTCGGTCGTTGACCACATTGACCACGCCGCGCCGAGAGCACCACGGCGGTGGACGACGGCAAGGCCTAGGAAGGGGACGACACGGAGCTGGGCAAGACGCGGCAGTGGATGCCCACGCGGAGAGGAGTACGAGCGTTCACTGGTTCGGCTGCGGTGTGAGGCTGCCGTCGCCGCAGAATAACAGGGGGTGTGGGTGAGTGGAGGGATGGCCTGGCCAGTGGTGGGAGTAGTATGGGGGCGGTGAGGCCTCCGCGGTAGCACAGCCGGCCACGGGAGGCAGGAGCAGGCGGCACGACCGGCGCTGCTTTGGGCGGCTGGAGCAAGAAGACCAGAGGTTGAAGAAGCACTATGGCCGTTGGATGAACATCATACGGTCACTGGAGTATTGACTAAGTTGACAAAGCCCTCCGTCCCCGTCAACTTAGTAGGCCCACAAGTCAGCCCAACAATATGGTGGGTCCCAGCTAGCAGGGGGTATTCATTTTTTTGGGCGTAATAAGGAGGCACTTCCTTGCGTGCGAAGATATAGCTGGTGGGTCCGACCTGTCAGCGGGGGGAACATTTTTTTCGCGAAATACAGAGGCCCTTCCTGTGGGTCCTAGCTGTCAGGTGGAGGAATCATTATTTTGCGCGTAATAAGGAGGCATTTCCTTGCGTGCGGCCGTGGACCCAGCTGTCAGCCTCTCCACGTACAGTCCACTTCCGATGGATATCGTTCATTGACCACATTGACCAGGCCGCGCCGAGAGCACCAGGGCGGTGGATGACGGCGAGGCCTAGGAAGGGAACGACACGGAGCCAGAGAATACTCGGCAGTTGTTTCCCACGCGGAGGAGTACGAGGGTTTACTGGTTCTCTGCCGTCGCCAGAGAATAACAGCATGTGTGGGTGAGTAGAAGGATGTCTAGGCCAGCGATGGGAGTACGGTGGGGCCGTGAGGCCTACGCGGCAGCATAGCCGGCCGCGGGAGGAGGGACAGGCAGTCCGCCGGCGCTTGTTTGAGCGGCTGGAGCATGAAGAGCAGAGATTGAAGAAGCACGACAGCCGTTGGATGGACATCCAACAGTCATTGCTCTCGTGTGTTGACTAAGTTGACAGGGCGTTGCGTGTGCGTCAACCTTTTTTTTATGAAAGCATACGCGTCAACCTATAGTAGGCGCACAAGTCAGCCTCAAATCTGTGGAAAACAGCATACAGCCCATCTGCCATTATTTCTAATAATGTACAGCCCATTTGCTAATTCTTAAGAATTTTTTTGGAGCCCATCTTCTTTTTGTTAGCATTACACCCCATATTGTGGCCACGGTTAAAAAGTATACGAAATTTTGCATATTTTGATGCGGTCAACTATTTTTAATCCAAAAATATCGATTCACATTCAAACTATTTTGAAAAATAATTTATATAAATATAAAATCCAAATAATTGTCCACACATAAAAATCAATGGAATTTAAGATCTTGTAATGAAAAAAATTGAAACTAATTCCCGGTTTGATGTGTTTTAAAAATGTACAGCCCATTTCTGGGCAAACCGAATGAAACTCTCCTCGTCTTGAAAGATTTGCAGCCCAGCAGGGTCGATAAAGCAAGTAGGCCTTGTATGGGTATTTCTAAAAAAAATAGAACTGGGCTAGCCATTTTCAGCAAGAAAAAACACAACTGGGCTCATGATATGGTAAACATAAATAAAACCCTGGCTAGACGGGCCACAGCCCCCGCACAGCCCCGTTGTTACCCTGATCCCTCGCTAAAACTAGTATAAATAACAACTGCTTGTTCCTCAAAAAAAACTGCGCGACTTGCTGGGTCCCTGGTGTCAGCCGCTCGTAGTGTAATTCTCTCGTTTATTGACTACGTTGACAATGGCGTGTGTTGGAAATATGCCCTAGAGGCAATAATAAATGGTTATTATTATATTTCCTTGTTCATGATAATTGTCTATTGTTCATGCTATAATTGTGTTATCCGGAAATCGTAATACATGTGTGAATACATAGACCACAACGTGTCCCTAGTAAGCCTCTACTTGACTAGCTCGTTGATCAACAAATAGTCATGGTTTCCTGACTATGGACATTGGATGCCATTGATAACGGGATCACATCATTAGGAGAATGATGTGATGGACAAGACCCAATCCTAAGCATAGCTCAAAGATTATGTAGTTCGTTTGCTAGAGCTTTTCCAATGTCAAGTATCTTTTCCTTAGACCATGAGATCGTGTAACTCCCGGATACCGTAGGAGTGCTTTGGGTGTACCAAACGTCACAACGTAACTGGGTGACTATAAAGGTGCACTACGGGTATCTCCGAAAGTGTATGTTGGGTTGGCACGGATCGAGACTGGGATTTGTCACTCCGTATGACGGAGAGGTATCTCTGGGCCCACTCGGTAATGCATCATCATAATGAGCTCAATGTGACTAAGGAGTTAGCCACGGGATCATGCATTACGGTACGAGTAAAGAGACTTGCCGGTAACGAGATTGAACAAGGTATTGGGATACCGACGATCGAATCTCGGGCAAGTAACATACCGATTGACAAAGGGAATTGTATACGGGATTGATTGAATCCTCGACATCGTGGTTCATCCGATGAGATCATCGTGGAACATGTGGGAGCCAACATGGGTATCCAGATCCCGCTGTTGGTTATTGACCGGAGAGGTTTCTCGGTCATGTCTGCATGTCTCCCGAACCCGTAGGGTCTACACACTTAAGGTTCGATGATGCTAGGGTTGTAGAGATATTAGTATGCGGAAACCTGAAAGTTGTTCGGAGTCCCGGATGAGATCCCGGACGTCACGAGGAGTTCCGGAATGGTCCGGAGGTGAAGAATTATATATAGGAAGTCCAGTTTCGGCCACCGGGAAAGTTTCGGGGGTTATCGCTATTGTACCGGGACCACCGGAAGGGTCCCGGGGGTCCACCGGGTGGGGCCACCTATCCCGGAGGGCCCCATGGGCTGAAGTGGGAAGGGAACCAGCCCTTAGTGGGCTGGGGCGCCCCCCTTGGGCCTCCCCCTGCGCCTAGGGTTGGAAACCCTAGGGGTGGGGGGCGCCCCACTTGGCTTGGGGGGGAAGCCACCCCCCTTTCCCCTTGGCCGCCGCCCCCTTGGAGATCTGATCTCCCAGGGCCGGCGCCCCCCCAGGGGACCCTATATATAGTGGGGGGAGGGAGGGCAGCAACACCACAGCCCCTGGCGCCTCCCTCTTCCCCTGCAACACCTTTCCCTCCCGCTTGTGCTTGGCGAAGCCCTGCCGGGATCCCGCAACATCCACCACCACGCCGTCGTGTTGCTGGATCTCCATCAACCTCTCCTTCCCCCTTGCTGGATCAAGAAGGAGGAGACGTTGCTGCTCCGTACGTGTGTTGAACGCAGAGGTGCCGTCCGTTCGGCACTCGGTCATCGGTGATTTGGATCACGGCGAGTACGACTCCATCAACCCCGTTCACTTGAACGCTTCCGCTTGCGATCTACAAGGGTACGTAGATGCACTCCTTTCCCCTCGTTGCTAGTATACTCCATAGATGGATCTTGGTGATGCGTAGGAAATTTTAAAATTCTGCTACGATCCCCAACAGTGTGAGCCCCAGATGTCCAACCATTAGGAGGAACCATATTTTTGGGCTTGTACTATAGAGGCACTTGCTTGCGTACTGCCATGACGCTGGTGGGTCCCTACTGTCATCCTCTCCACGTACAGTCATCTTCTTGTTCCTCTCGGTTGTTGACGACGTTGACAACGCAAGAGGGCGGCGCACCGCGCACGGCGAGCGAACCAAGGCCGCAAGGCGGAGGACGACGGCGAGGCCTCGGACGGAACGAACAGGAGCCGTTGAAGATGCGCCGGTCCAGTCGTAGGCGGAAGGGAGTACGAGGGTTGACTGGTTCGGGCGCGGGTGCGTGTTAGGGCTGACGTCGCCGGAGAATAACAGGACGTGTGGGGGAATAGAGGGAGGGACTGGCCAACGTTGGAGGGTACGTACGGTAGGGCGGCGGAGGCGCAGCCAGCCATGGGAGGCGGGAGCAGGCGGAGCCGACGGGGTGGTTTGGTTTGGGCGGCTGGAGGAAGAAGAAAAGAGATAGAAGATACACGACAGATGTTGGATGTCAATCCAACGGCTGGTAGGCAGAATCGTTTGTTGACTGGCTAGTAAGTTGACACCACCTTGTATAGGCTATTTCCTCGCGGGTCCCAAATGTCAGAATTCAAATCTGTCACGGTCATGCAGCCTTTCCTATGAAAATTTACAGCCCATTTGATGTGCTAGTTCGAAATAAGTTTGTGGGTGCTGGTGGGGGCTAATCACTTGGCTTCTGTAATGCACAGTGAGCTCAAGCAGCCAGCGAGAGTGATGTTATTTCCCTTGGTTGGGATTTGTTACAATACTTCGCTCTAAATTAAACGAATGGCAAGCCATTTGCCTTGTTTCAAAGAAAATATGACAGTCACAACCGAGTTGAAAAGGGCAGGAACATCTAACTCCAGCTTACAAACTGTACAAAAGCACGAGGGTTAATTGTTCATCAGGTTTACAAAAAAACCAGATTGAAAAGGGCAACAACATCTAACTCCAGCACTGTTTTCGACAGTCACAGTCAAATGGATCGGTCAAGTCCATAGAATGAACATCCTGGGTCGTAAAATTTACTGGATTATGACCACAATATGTTGTAAATAGAAGCCCGACACGTTCAGAAGCTCTTTTGCCCACCTGAAACTCCTTTTTTTGCTCTTCGACATACCCATCCGTCAAAACCATGCTGCTGATAAACTTAAGCCTGATGGACAATAGTAACCTCGCATTCAGCAGGAAGAATGTGACAAATCTTGTGTTTGCACGGTTGGCTACATATCGTTCTAGCGTTATTGTCTTCAATCGAATCTCATGAGAAGTGAGAAAATCCCGATGCTTACGAATCCACCGATTGGTTATAACTTTCTTACCCCGTCCTGTTGCCTAAATAGACATGAAGATTGAAAACAGTTAAGGTCTAAAAGAAGAGTGTCGAAAGAGCAACAGCTGAACGGTTAATTCTAGTACACTATATGCGGGCTTCCAATGTGCGTGAAATTATCACCTTTATATACAACTTCTCCAGACATGGAAAGCATTGAAGCAAGCCAATAATCTTGTTCAGATCAAAACTATTCATTTGGATATATAAGATCTTGACAGAATCCAGCACCATTGATAGGCCATCCATAAAGAAACTCTTCATTGAGCATAGAACATAATATTAGTACAAAATGTGTACTCCAAGATGATATATAAATTATGCGCAGAAATTTAAAATGCAGCCTATGGTTACAAGTGTAGATGATAATATAAAGTACCTGAAGAACTGTGGAGCCAAACACCATATTGAAATGAGCATAGGGATCATGTATTACACCCAAGGTCTCCAGTTTAGGCGCAGAGAGGACGGTTATTTGCAACGGTGAATAACTAGAATCAAGGATCAACCTTTGAAGTGAAGGGGCATCTTGGATGATGAGCTGCCTTCCGTCAAAAGAAATTCCAATTCTTACAAGGTTAGGCGACTTTATTTGGAGACAACCGATTCTAACTGTGAAAACAAGCACCAAGCACTCCAGCGTAGGGCAACTGGAGTGGATGATGCTGTGCAATGAGGCCTCTGATATACGAACCCGCACAAGTGAAAGTTTCTTGAGAAATGGGAGTCGAAGGTTTAGTACCAGATTGTCTGGTAGGTAGCACAGCGCAAAGGTGGCGGTGTGGAGAGAGGACGAAAACCGCGAGATGGACATTGGTGCTGAGGGCACAAGTTCATGGCGTTCGGTATGTGGTATGTGATTTCCAGGGGAATAGTAGAACTCAAGCAGCTGTAGTTCTGTGAATTCAGGGGATTTCAGCCAGGCGTCCACCGTGCAGGGCATGGTATGCTTGCTCAGGTAGCATGACGGGATGCAGAGGCTTTGAACGGAGCCTTGTTGGGAGGAGATGATGGCTCTGGGGATTTCAAAATCATTGAAGAGAGATAGCTGACGACAGTCGAGATTAAGGGGCACGGCGCGCCATAGAGGGCGCCACCGAATTGAGAGGACTTGGGTGCGACAGCAATCCTTGGTGGGGAGAAGCGAGATGATCTCCCCAAGGACGGCGTCCGGGAGATCGCTGATGCGGTCCACCCGAGATTCTACGGGTTCCTGGGATCCGGTGGGGGCGGGGTCGCCGCTTCTCCCCGTGCTGCTGGGTGAGGGATCTACAACAGGCGTCGCCGCTGGCGGGAGCCTCATCTTCTTGGCGCTGGGGTTAGCCGACTCCATTTTCCTCGAGGGCGTCGCGTCGCGCTCACGGATTTGAGTAGAGTAACGAATGACGAGCCTAGTTGTAGTGCGAGCGAAGAAGAAGGGGAGCTGGGGGTTTTCTGTAGGAGTGAGGAAGAAGGGGAGCTGGGGTTTTCTGTAGGAGTGAGGTGAGGAATTTGGGGGTACGAGTGGAGCGAGCTGACGTGAGGTGGGTGGGAGCGAGGAGGAAGAAGAGCACCCAGTGTGGATGGGCTTTTGAATTGATTTTACTATTTACTAGTGTGGATGGGTTGTTTTGTCTTGGGCCCAGAGAAACAATTACTACTAGTACAGTGGAGACACTCTACAGCTACCCAGAAAAACAATTACTACTAGTACAGTGGAGACACTCTACCGCTTCTGGCTCCTCCTAGGTCATTGAAACGTCTCCCTCTACTGAATGCCGTTATACTTTTGCTCACCGACATGCGGGCCATGCAGCGCGCGGGCCCAAATGCCATCCACCAAATTAGAAGGCAGTATGCAGGCGGAGAGTCACCCCGGTCGTAGCGCGGCAGTAGCGAGCCGTCGTATCACAAAACCCCACCTCCCCGCAGTCTAAGTTTGACGGACGAAGCAACCATCATTTCACTCTTCGCTGAATCCCCTTCTCCCTCACCGTCTTCAAGAAAGGCAACACTCGCATCTGCCACTGTTCTTCTCTCCGAACGAAGGGAAGGTAAGCGGATCCGTGATGTTGGTATATTTTCGTTCAGAAAAAAAAGAACTTTTGCAAAGCAGTAACCGATCCTCACTCTCTTTTTTGTTTCATTGTCATTGCGATTGTGTTTTCCTTTCAGTGGTCTCCTAGTATTCGTCAGTTTCATGATGGACCAAGGAGAACCAGGCAAAGATCTGCCGATATTGGAGCAGACGCGGGAGGCTGATCCCCACGAGACAGAGAGCTCCAAGAAGATGGAGGCAACCACCGAGCTGACCCCAGATACGCTCACGGCCACTACTGAGATGGTCAATGCCCCGTTTGAGGTTACAGCCCCAGTGGCACTGCAGGAGCAGTTTTCCCCCTTCGAGGATGTGTCCCCCCCCCCCCGCTGAGCTGCCCAAGGTGATTTCCTTCTTTGCCGATCTCGATTGTGGTTTTTCATCTAAGTATGTGGTGATTTTTTTAGAAAAGGAAGTATGTGGTGATTAATAATGCAAAATTTTATTAGCTTCGATGCCATGCTATACATAGTGGTTTAAATAACTTGTGTTTCTTATACTGAAAAGTAATTTAGAATTTGTTTCTGTTTCAATTAGATCCCTGATGCAGACAAGGATTGTGTGGTTGTACATGTCACTCGCTATGAGGCGGACGACCTGAATATACGCACTGGGAAAACAGAGTTCTTAGGCTATTGGATCCTGGAAGCCATTTGCGGTTATACCAATGAAGAGTTGTAGTCCAGCCTCACTGTTGTCAGGCGTGTTGTCCAGGGTGTACTGAAGCACAAGAAGTTCAAAGCTACTCCTTCGTTTGTGAGGCATACTGTTCTGGTCAAGCTTACGCAGGAAGATGACGTGGCATGCCTCCACAAACAAGTTTATCAGTGGCAAGGCCACAAGGTTGTCTTCATGAAGGTTCACAGGATTGAGCTGATGCGGGACGTCCTCGATGATGTTCATGGCAAGGTCCGTCTTGTGTCCAACCCAAATTAGATCGAGGCATGAAATAGTTGCCCCAGCTAGTGTTTAATAGTAGTTTGGATTGTGTCTAATTATCCGAACCTTGCCTGTTATCGACCCCTCTGGGGCTAGTACTCTGTTTGAATCCGTCTATGGGAACTGCTGCTACTTTTCTGTGCCCGTGAATCATGTGAGAACCATCGTAATTGTTGCCGAAACAGATGCGTCCTCACTAGTTTTTTCATGAATATGGCATGGTAAGACATAAGTTGTCACGGTTTATCATACGAGCTGTGTGTTACAGCCCCAGTGGCACTGCAGGAGCAGTTTTCCCCCTTCGAGGATGTGTCCCCCCCCCCCCCGCCGAGCTGCCCAAGGTGATTTCCTTCTTCGCCGATCTCGATTGTGGTTTTTCATCTAAGTATGTGGTGATTTTTTTAGAAAAGGAAGTATGTGGTGATTAATAATGCAAAATTTTATTAGCTTCGATGCCATGCTATACATAGTGGTTTAAATAACTTGTTTTCTTATACTGAAAAGTAATTTAGAATTTGTTTCTGTTTCAATTAGATCCCTGATGCAGACAAGGATTGTGTGGTTGTACATGTCACTCGCTATGAGGCGGACGACCTGAATATACGCACTGGGAAAACAGAGTTCTTAGGCTATTGGATCCTGGAAGCCATTTGCGGTTATACCAATGAAGAGTTGTAGTCCAGCCTCACTGTTGTCAGGCGTGTTGTCCAGGGTGTACTGAAGCACAAGAAGTTCAAAGCTACTCCTTCGTTTGTGAGGCATACTGTTCTGGTCAAGCTTACGCAGGAAGATGACGTGGCATGCCTCCACAAACAAGTTTATCAGTGGCAAGGCCACAAGGTTGTCTTCATGAAGGTTCACAGGATTGAGCTGATGCGGGACGTCCTCGATGATGTTCATGGCAAGGTCCGTCTTGTGTCCAGCCCAAATTAGATCGAGGCATGAAATAGTTGCCCCAGCTAGTGTTTAATAGTAGTTTGGATTGTGTCTAATTATCCGAACCTTGCCTGTTATCGACCCCTCTGGGGCTAGTACTCTGTTTGAATCCGTCTATGGGAACTGCTGCTACTTTTCTGTGCCCGTGAATCATGTGAGAACCATCGTAATTGTTGCCGAAACAGATGCGTCCTCACTAGTTTTTTCATGAATATGGCATGGTAAGACATAAGTTGTCACAGTTTATCATACGAGCTGTGTGTGTTTTGATAAAATAGAGCACTCGTTCGAGAACCGTGCGCCGATGTATACATAAGTACTTGTAAACACTGTTGGTGCTACCCCACTTGTAAGCAGTTGTGCAAAACACGGCACATTGGCTCAGCTCGCTTCAACACTAGGCTATTGACCAGCTAACAATCAACAATCTGCTGTCTGACATATAAGCAACTATGTATCTTGTTACAGTGGTTCATGCAGTTAATTGAGGCCACAATGTAATAAATTCCAAACGTTCACATGCTAGTCCAGCGCTCATGTGGAACACTCACATTAAACTCGTCTTCATAAAAAACTTGAAAAGCATAAGTTAAGCAATTTTATACATCTCAATGATTCATAGAACATAACAAACATATACTAGTTCATAGCAAAAGACAAAGTTGTGAGAAGGTTTACAAATCAGGAAAAAACAAGCAAGGCTTCTCTGAGCAAAGGGCCTCCCGGCAGGCTTAAATTTCCTGGAGTTCACTCTGGTTTTTTCTTGTTGCCACCATCCAGGGTTAAGTTCTCTCATTCCAGAATAACCAATTATAATTGTGGTCCCAACTGTAATGCTGAACTGAACCATGCAGTGTACTGACCAGCTGAAATGCTTGTGCATTCCACGAAATTTAAGCACCGCTATTTGCAGAAATAAGCAGACCACAATGCCTCTTGTCCACGCACCTATCCAAAAAACCGCCGTGCAGCCGTGCGAGCTAGTCCTCGGTCCATGGATGAACTGGTAGAAAGTGCATTCCGGACTACGATGCAGTTGTTTTCGCTCGTCCCTGCACTGCAATCAGGAAGTAAACTGTATGAATCAGCTTCTTTTAGATTGCGTTGGTCATTCTACCTTAGTTACTAGTACCAATGTAGGGATACCTTGAAGACGGGAGGTTAGACGACGGCAACGAGGGATAGCCATCTCATTTTGCGCAGTTGTACTAAAACTGAGGTGTGTGCTTTTGATCGCGCGGATAGAAACGATACGGAGACAGACATCCCGAAACGATATGGAGACAGACATCCCTGTTTGCGCAAATACGAAATACGGTTATTTAAACAGTGACAGATATTACTACTTTCCCCCGTTTCCTCTTAGAACCAAGTCCTAGATTCATGCTACAGCTTTCCCACTTTCTTCCCTGTTTGAACCAACGTTTTGAGTCGACTGTATGAACTAGCTTTACTTCTAAAAATAGTAGAAGTCTAGGTGGCTTTGGAATGGCGGACGGAAGTAGAAAAGGATCCACACGAAGGGAGCTGGGGCAGTAGAGCAAGGCAGGTTTCGAAGGAATATATACCTAAGGTTCGTCGGCATGTGGCAAAGACGGCGTCGGGAGGCCGCATCTTGGCCACAATACCGCAGGGAGGAAGAAGGGGTCGGAGGCCCTCCCGAGCCGGCGCTCTCTCGGAGAGAACGGCACGGCCGCCGATCGGGACGCGCGGGCAGCCGTTGGTCTCCTCCCTCGCCGCCGACGACAGCGTGAACGATGCACCTACACCCCTGCCCCGGTCGAGGTTGTCCGGCCGGATTTGTGACCAGCCGTGAGCTGAGAGAGAGTGTGGCCGCCTATGTGTTGCTTAGATCTGGAGAGCATGAGAGAGTGAACGAGAGGAACCCTAGTAAAGCAAGCGCTAAGGCTCCTGCTTTTATATATAGTGGAGTGATTTTGTTGTACCAGCTTAAAAAAATGCGCTCCTACGTGTACCCGCGAGTGGGTGTGAGAGAACTAGTGCGTGCGTGCACCGCTTCTCTTCGTGAGAGTACAATATACTATGCCCAAAGAACGTTCGCCGCAAGAGTAATAGTATAAGTGTGTGACGTGTGAGCTAAAATAAAATGTGCGCGTCGTCTTTTGTTTTTTAGAAGTTCTGAGGGTAGGGTGTGAAGAGCACATATGTGCGTGACGTCTACCTGCAGATAGACGGTGGGTGCGACGTGCGAGTCTGCGAGAGGACTCGGGAGAGTCGTGACTCGTGAGGGCGCGTGTGCGTGAGAGAGAGGGGGGCACGTATCAATGAAATGCATGTGTCCGTAAATCATTATCCAACAAACGTTTGCCACAAGCCTTTTCCTGACGAACGCCGTAAGAACCGTTAGATCGGCATCCAACAGTGTCAGTTTTGCCATGTCATTTAATAGAACAGCCACTCCTCCTACACACAAATCTTCCACGTGAGTGTTAGCAACTGCCGTATGCTCCCTCCCTTTCGAAATGCAGTGCATATAGCTTTATTGAAAATTCGAACCTCGCAAACTTTTACCGAGTTTTCGTGTACCAAATTGCACATGTAGAATACCATGTATATATCATTTCATTCATCTTCGAGAGGTAACTATAAAGATGGGTGAGGAGTCTACAAAGAAAGACCATCGTATCACCCGCAACAATTTCAAGCATCCTTTAGTGTCGAGGAATATCATAGGAACTCTATATGATATGATTTTTATAGGATTTTTTTCCTTCAGAGCCAATTGGTTCATAGGAATAGATTCATATACTCCACATTTCAAAGGAAATAAACATGATATCATTTCTATAGCTTTAGAGCCACTTGGTTCATATGAATGGATTCCTATACTCCCTTAATTTCAAAGGAAAATAAACATTAGCGTATATTCAATAGAAAAGTTCCTATGATATGAACCAAATTACATCTCTTTTCTAATCTCTCCTCATAGGAATTGAGATACATGTCATCTCTAGATTCAATAGAAAAGTTCCTATGATGTGAACCAAATGACATCTCTTTTCCAATCCCTACTCATAGGAATTGAGATGCTCCATGTCATCTCTTTCCCTACAACTTCCATGTATACATCTTCTATTCCTAAATAGATAGTACAACCCACTAGTAGCTTTTTTCCAAAACATGCAACTATGGCACAAGAACTATATAGTGTGCCAATAACTTTGAAAGATGGTCGCTAGATGAAGCTAACCCGACAGTGCAGAGATAGGCAAATCCGAGCACTACTGGCCGTTGGATATCATCAACATTCCACCAGATCTGCCACATGTACAATTTAGAAGACTACATGGTTGAACTTAAGCATAATGCACAAACCTCAAAACACAAGCACTTCTCCTTTGTTCTAGAATCTTCTGTATCATAATTGATTTTTTTCTAAATGAATTGCCATTATTTGTTTTTTACTTTATGATTTACAATGCACAACCCCATGAATCTTAACATTTTTATAAAACTAATTGATTTTGAATGAGATGAACTATAAGAACTAAACAAACATCTACATCATGCATATATGACTCAAAGCTTTACATGCTATAGTGTGTATTTATTCGTAATTTGGTTTCGAAATCTCATGCGTTCAATACATGTGTACCTTACTAGTTTTGAGTAGAGTAGAAAATTTCACGCAGCCCCGGGTATATCAAAATGCAGGGCCCATGCATCATTGCCTTTCGGTCGAACCTACGTCCACAATTTTTTGTACGTACTATATCTCCACTGGTCCCCGAACCCAAAATGCTGCCTCGTTCCCGTAAAACCAAGCGGCCCACACATATTTAAGGCGTCGACTCGAACCCGTTTACTACGACGTGGCCCCGCACGCCGTAGTACTCCTACAAACCCTACCGCCGCACTCATCATCAGTTTTCTTCAAGAGGACGAGGGAGAAGCCGATTTGTAGTGGAGGCGCTTTAAAAAAAAAGATCTGTAGTGGAGACCCCTACCCTAGGGTGCCCTAGGTAGCTGCCGCACGCATCATTGTTTTCTCTTTTCTTTATGCTCTTGCGCCCTAGAGTGAAATGATGGTTGCTTCGTCCGTCCAGCTTAATGCGGGAAAGGTGGGGCTTTGTGATTTGACCCCTCATCGCTCATTTTCTACTACTGCGACGCTACGACCGGGGTGCCTCCAATTCCAACCGCTGCTCCGAACTGTAATTTGGTGCATCGCACGTGGAACAAGACGGTGGATGAGCCACATGTCGGCCAAAGGGGTCCTGTTAAGTGTGTCGCCATTTCGTGTGCGGACTGACCCTGCTTGAGTTGCTACGCCAACACGACAGGAGTAGCCTACCACTTGGTTTTGCTCCTTGGTGAATCCCGACTATATTGATCTAAAAAGATACGTGCTGAACTACCCTCTCCGTCTCGGTTTTTTTATTTTTAGGCGTCTCGGTTTATAGGGCCTGCACGTAGTTCTAGGTCATCCATTTGACTAACTAAATATGAGTTACTATGTCACAAAAAGTATATCATTGGATTCTTAAGCGGATGTAGTTGTATTTAAAAGTCGAGGGCGGGGCTTTTCCTGCGCGGTAGGCGGGGCAGTTCCGCCTAGTCGGTTCGACAGAGACGCGAGAAGATGAGGGAGTAGGCTGCTGCAAACGTAGGGCTGTGTGATTTGACAGCGAGTTACTGCTGGACAGGTGGGGCCCCGTGATTTGACTTGCCATTATCATTTTAACTGCGGCTCTACGACCGGCGTGAGTCTCCCGATTCCTGACCACCTCCATACAGGTGCCTCTCCCAATGCTCCACCATGTAGTAGAGGCTGGCTCTTGCATGAGAGCCCACTTCTCCACTTTTTCCTTGCCTCTCTTTCCTTCACATATGCAAAAATGCCATGTAAAGCGCACTATTGTACTTACTTTTACTTGCTCCTACAGGTGCTTAAGCTTGCCACATAGGCATAAAGTCTGATGTGGCAAGTTAATCAAGAAGAGAGAAACTAGTTTGGTGACACAAGGAAGAAACGGTGCTAAGCGCGTGTACCTAGGTGAAAAGACAATTTTGAGTCTATAGCTAATTAAATGAAGCAAACTTAGCAACACCATTTCATTGGAAGAGGTCACTCCTTGGCAAATGCAATGAATACTAGTACTCCCTGTGTCCCATAATATAAGAACGTTTTTGGCACTACAGTAGTGTCAAAAACGTTCTTATATTATGGGACGGAGGGAGTACGAAGAAAGAGATAGAGAGGAGTAAAAAAACACTTATAGCCAACCTTATAGCCAACCTTGTTGTAGTATGAGTGACTAAGTGATGACTATGTATGACATGCCAACATCAGGTAGCCTAACGCACCGTGTTAAATCTCCAAGGGCGCGACCGCGCGAGCGACGCGACGGTCGTGGTAGGCGCGACCATGATACGGGCTGCTGGCAGCCCTTGGATCTGAGATCAAACGGTCGCATGCTAAGTTGCTGAAAATTTGCAGAATAACCCTCCAGGATAGGATATTCACCCATAGGTCTAGAATCACGCCATGCAACTGTTCGATCTCAGATCCAAGGGCTCTCGGAAGCCCGTATCATGGGAGAATGGAAAGCCACTACCCTGCCGTTCGCACGCTGGCAGTTCGCTCCTACTCGTCCCCGCACGTCCTACAATACTACGGCGGTTCGCTCCTAGTCGTCCCGTCCATTCACATCACGGTAGTTCCACTAATCCTAACCCTCCTCCCAAATCCATGGCGTCCCAAATCTCCACGATCGGCGGTGAGTACAAGGTTAGAACCATCACCGGCGATGAGTTCGACGTCATCTACACCCGTTCTTCCGCGACGGTGAAAGGATGCCTTTCTCGCTTCAGACGCATGTTCAAAAACTCAGATGATGAGTGGATCGCTGGGCTAGATGTTGAGTACACCATGTTGGAAATATGCCCTAGAGGCAATAATAAATGGTTATTATTATATTTCTTTGTTCATGGTAATTGTCTATTGTTCATGCTATAATTGTGTTATCCGGAAATCGTAATACATGTGTGAATACATAGACCACAACGTGTCCCTAGCAAGCCTCTAGTTGACTAGCTCGTTGATCAATAGATAGTCATGGTTTCCTGACTATGGACATTGGATGTCGTTGATAACGGGATCACATCATTAGGTGAATGATGTGATGGACAAGACCCAATCCTAAGCATAGCATAAAAGATCGTGTAGTTTCGTTTGCTAGAGCTTTTCCAATGTCAAGTATCTTTTCCTTAGACCATGAGATCGTGCAACTCCCGGATACCGTAGGAGTGCTTTGGGTGTGCCAAATGTCACAACGTAACTGGGTGACTATAAAGGTGCACTACGGGTATCTCCGAAAGTGTCTGTTGGGTTGGCACGGATCGAGAGTGGGATTTGTCACTCCGTGTGACGGAGAGGTATCTCTGGGCCCACTCGGTAATGCATCATCATAATGAGCTCAATGTGACTAAGGCGTTAGTCACGGGATCATGCATTGCGGTACGAGTAAAGAGACTTGCCGGTGACGAGATTGAACAAGGTATTGGGATACCGACGATCGAATCTCGGGCAAGTAACATACCGATTGACAAAGGGAATTGTATACGGGATTGACTGAATCCTCGACATCGTGGTTCATCAGATGAGATCATCGTGGAACATGTGGGAGCCAACATGGGTATCCAGATCCCGCTGTTGGTTATTGACCGGAGAGGCGTCTCGGTCATGTCTGCATGTCTCCTGAACCCGTAGGGTATACACACTTAAGGTTCGGTGACGCTAGGGTTGTAGAGATATGTGTATGCGGAAACCCGAAAGTTGTTCGGAGTCCCGGATGAGATCCCGGACGTCACGAGGAGTTCCGGAATGGTCTGGAGGTGAAGAATTATATATAGGAAGTCCAGTTTCGGCCACCGGGAAAGTTTCGGGGGTTACCGGTATTGTACCGGGACCACCGGAAGGGTCCCGGGGGTCCACCGGGTGGGGCCACCTATCCCGGAGGGCCCCGTGGGCTGAAGTGGGAAGGGAACCAGCCCCTAGTGGGCTGGGGCGCCCCCCATGGGCCTCCCCCCTGCGCCTAGGGTTGGAAACCCTAGGGTGGGGGGCGCCCCACTCGGCTTGGCGGGGAAGCCACCCCCCCTTCCCCTTGGCCGCCGCCCCCCCACCCTAGATGGGTCTTGGCCGGCGCCCCCCCTCCCAGGGGGCCTATATAAAGGGGGGGGGAGGGAGGGCAGCAACTTGACAGCCTTGGGCGCCTCCCTCCTCCCCTGCAACACCTCTCCCTCTCGCAGAAGCTCGGCGAAGCCCTGCCGAGACCCGCTACATCCACCACCACGCCGTCGTGCTGCTGGATCTCCATCAACCTCTCCTTCCCCTTGCTGGATCAAGAAGGAGGAGACGTCGCTGCACCGTACGTGTGTTGAACGCGGAGGTGCCGTCCGTTCGGCACTCGGTCATCGGTGATTTGAATCACGGCGAGTACGACTCCGTCATCCACGTTCATTGGAACGCTTCCGCTCGCGATCTACAAGGGTATGTAGATGCACTCCTTTCCCCTCGTTGCTAGTATACTCCATATATGCATCTTGGTGAGCGTAGGGAAATTTTAAAATTATGCTACGATTCCCAACAGTGGCATCATGAGCCAGGCCTATGGGTAGTTACTATGCACGAGTAGAACACAAAGCAGTTGTGGGCGTTGAGTTTGCCAATTCTTCTTGCCGCTACTAGTCGTATCTTGTTTCAGCGGCATTGTAGGATGAAGCGGCCCGGACCGACCTTACACGTACGCTTACGTGAGACAGGTTCCACCGACTGACATGCACTAGATGCATAAGGTGGCTAGTGGGTGTCTGTCTCTCCTACTTTAGTCGGAACGGAGTCGATGAAAAGGGTCCTTATGAAGGGTAAATAGAAATTGGCAAATCACGTTGTGGTCATACGTAGGTAAGAAACGTTCTTGCTAGAAACCTACAAACCACGTAAAAACTTGCAACAACAATTAGAGGACGTCTAACTTGTTTTTTGCAGCAAGTGCTATGTGATGTGATATGGCCAGAAGATGTGATGAATGATATATGTGATGTATGAGATTGATCATATTCTTGTAATAGGAATCACGACTTGCATGTCGATGAGTATGACAACCGGCAGGAGCCATAGGAGTTGTCTTTATTATTTTGCATGACCTGCGTGTCATTGAATAACGCCATGTAAATTACTTTACTTTGTTGCTAAACGCGTTAGCCATAGAAGTAGAAGTAATCGTTGGCGTGACGACTTCATGAAGACACAATGATGGAGATCATGATGATGGAGATCATGGTGTCATGCCGGTGACGAAGATGATCATGGTGCCCCGAAGATGGAGATCAAAGGAGCATAATGATATTGGCCATATCATGTCACTATTTGATTGCATGTGATGTTTATCATGTTTTTGCATCTTATTTGCTTAGAACGACGGTAGTAAGTAAGATGATCCCTTATAATAATTTCAAGAAAGTGTTCACCCTAACTGTGCACCGTTGCGAAGGTTCGTTGTTTCGAAGCACCACGTGATGATCGGGTGTGATAGATTCTAACGTTCGCATACAACGGGTGTTGACGAGCCTAGCATGTACAGACATGGCCTCGGAACACACGCAATACACTTAGGTTGACTTGACGAGCCTAGCATGTACAGACATGGCCTCGGAACACGGAGGACCGAAAGGTCGAGCATGAGTCGTATAGAAGATACGATCAACATGGAGATGTTCACCGATCTTGACTAGTCCGTCTCACGTGATGATCGGACACGGCCTAGTTAACTCGGATCATGTTTCACTTAGATGACTAGAGGGATGTCTATTTGAGTGGGAGTTCATTTAGTAATTTGATTAAATGAACTTAATTATCATGAACTTAGTCTAAAATCTTTACACTATGTCTTGTAGATCAAATGGCCAACGTTGTCCTCAATTTCAACGCGTTCCTAGAGAAAACCAAGCTGAAAGATGATGGCAGCAACTATACGGACTGGGTCCGGAACCTGAGGCTCATCCTCATAGTAGCCAAGAAAGATTATGTCTTAGAAGCACCGCTAGGTGAAGCACCAATCCCAGAGAACCAAGGCGTTATGAACACTTGGCAAACATGTGCTGATGATTACTCCCTCGTTCAGTGCGGCATGCTTTACAGCTTAGAACCGGGTCTCCAAAAGCGTTTTGAGAAACATGGAGCATATGAGATGTTCGAGGAGCTGAAAATGGTTTTCCAAGCTCATGCCCGGGTCGAGAGATATGATGTCTCCGACAAGTTCTTCAGCTGTAAAATGGAGGAGAACAGTTCTGTTAGTGAGCACATACTCAGAATGTCTGGGTTGCACAACCGCTTGACTCAGCTGGGAGTTAATCTCCCGGATGACGCGGTCATTGACAGAATCCTCCAGTCGCTTCCACCAAGCTACAAGAGCTTTGTGATGAACTTCAATATGCAGGGGATGGAAAAGACCATTCCTGAGGTATATTCAATGCTGAAATCAGCGGAGGTGGAGATCAGAAAAGAACATCAAGTGTTGATGGTGAATAAAACCACTAAGTTCAAGAAGGGCAAGGGTAAGAAGAACTTCAAGAAGGACGGCAAGGGAGTTGCCGCGCCCGGTAAGCCAGTTACTGGGAAGAAGTCGAAGAATGGACCCAAGCCTGAGACTGAGTGCTTTTATTGCAAGGGAAGTGGTCACTGGAAGCGGAACTGCCCCAAATACTTAGCGGACAAGAAGGCCGGCAACACCAAAGGTATATGTGATATACATGTAATTGATGTGTACCTTACCAGTACTCGTAGTAGCTCCTGGGTATTTGATACCGGTGCGGTTGCTCATATTTGTAACTCAAAACAGGAACTACGGAATAAACGGAGACTGGCGAAGGACGAGGTGACGATGCGCGTCGGGAATGGTTCCAAGGTCGATGTGATCGCCGTCGGCACGCTACCTCTGCATCTACCTACGGGATTAGTTTTAAACCTCAATAATTGTTATTTAGTGCCAGCTTTGAGCATGAACATTGTATCTGGATCTCGTTTAATTCGAGATGGCTACTCATTTAAATCCGAGAATAATGGTTGTTCTATTTATATGAGAGATATGTTTTATGGTCATGCCCCGCTGGTCAATGGTTTATTCTTGATGAATCTCGAACGTGATGTTACACATATTCATAGTGTGAATACCAAAAGATGTAAAGTTGATAACGATAGTCCCACATACTTGTGGCACTGCCGCCTTGGTCACATTGGTGTCAAGCGCATGAAGAAGCTCCATGCAGATGGACTTTTGGAGTCTCTTGATTACGAATCATTTGACACGTGCGAACCATGCCTCATGGGTAAGATGACCAAGACTCCGTTCTCCGGAACAATGGAGCGAGCAACCAACTTATTGGAAATCATACATACCGATGTGTGCGGTCCAATGAGTGTTGAGGCTCGCGGAGGATATCGTTATGTTCTCACTCTCACTGATGACTTAAGTAGATATGGGTATGTCTACCTAATGAAACACAAGTCTGAAACCTTTGAAAAGTTCAAGGAATTTCAGAGTGAGGTTGAGAATCAACGTGACAGGAAAATAAAATTCTTACGATCAGATCGTGGTGGAGAATATTTAAGTCACGAATTTGGTACACACTTAAGGAAATGTGGAATAGTTTCACAACTCACGCCGCCTGGAACACCTCAGAGAAATGGTGTGTCCGAACGTCGTAATCGCACTCTATTGGATATGGTGCGATCTATGATGTCTCTTACCGATTTACCGCTCTCATTTTGGGGCTATGCTTTAGAGACTGCCGCATTCACTTTAAATAGGGCTCCGTCGAAATCCGTTGAGACGACACCGTATGAATTATGGTTTGGGAAGAAACCTAAGCTGTCGTTTCTAAAAGTTTGGGGATGCGATGCTTATGTCAAGAAACTTCAACCTGAAAAGCTCGAACCCAAGTCGGAAAAATGCGTCTTCATAGGATACCCTAAGGAAACTATTGGGTATACCTTCTACCTCAGATCCGAAGGCAAGATCTTCGTTGCCAAGAATGGGTCCTTTCTGGAGAAGGAGTTTCTCTCGAAGGAATTGAGTGGGAGGAAAGTGGAACTTGATGAGGTGATAGTCACCCCTTCCGAACCGGAAAGTAGCGCAGCGCGGGAAGATGTTCCTGTGGTGCCTACACCGACTGGGGAGGAAGTTAATGATGATGATCATGAAGCTTCGGATCAAGTTACTACTGAACTTCGTAGGTCCACAAGGACACGTTCCGCACCAGAGTGGTACGGCAACCCTGTCCTAGAAATCATGTTGTTAGACAACGGTGAACCTTCAAACTATGAAGAAGCGATGGCGGGCCCGGATTCCGACAAATGGCTAGAAGCCATGAAATCCGAGATAGGATCCATGTATGAAAACGAAGTATGGACTTTGACTTACTTGCCCGATGATCGGCGAGCCATAGAAAACAAATGGATCTTTAAGAAGAAGACGGACGCGGATGGTAATGTGACCATCTACAAAGCTCGACTTGTCGCTAAGGGTTATCGACAAGTTCAAGGGGTTGACTACGATGAGACTTTCTCACCCGTAGCGAAGCTGAAGTCCGTCCGAATCATGTTAGCAATTGCCGCATACTATGATTATGAGATATGGCAGATGGACGTCAAAACGGCATTCCTTAACGGCTTCCTTAAGGAAGAGTTGTATATGATGCAGCCGGAAGGTTTTGTCGATCCTAAGAATGCTAACAAAGTATGCAAGCTCCAGCGCTCAATCTATGGGCTGGTGCAAGCATCTCGGAGTTGGAACATTCGCTTTGATGAGATGATCAAAGCGTTTGGGTTTACACAGACTTATGGAGAAGCCTGTGTTTACAAGAAAGTGAGTGGGAGCTCTGTAGCATTTCTCTTATTATATGTGGATGACATATTGTTGATGGGAAATGATATAGAATTCTTGGAAAGTATAATGGCCTATTTGAATAAGTGTTTTTCAATGAAGGACCTTGGAGAAGCTGTTTATATATTAGGCATCAAGATCTATAGAGATAGATCAAGACGCCTCATTGGTCTTTCACAGAGTACATACCTTGACAAGATATTGAAGAAGTTCAATATGGATCAGTCCAAGAAGGGGTTCTTGCCTGTATTGCAAGGTGTGCAATTGAGCACGGCTCAATGCCCGACCACGGCAGAAGATAGAGAAAAGATGAGTGTCATCCCCTATGCCTTGGCCATAGGGTCTATTATGTATGCCATGCTGTGTACCAGACCTGATGTAAACCTTGCCGTAAGTTTGGTAGGAAGGTACCAAAGTAATCCCGGCATGGAACACTGGACAACGGTCAAGAATATCCTAAAGTACTTGAAAAGGACTAAGGATATGTTTCTCGTTTATGGAGGTGACGAAGAGCTCGTCGTAAAGGGTTACGTCGACGCTAGCATCGACACAGATCTGGATGACTCGAAGTCACAAACCGGATACGTGTATATTTGAATGGAGGAGCAGTAAGCTGGTGCAGTTGCAAGCAAAGCGTCGTGGCGGGATCTACATGTGAAGCGGAGTACATGGCAGCCTCGGAGGCAGCACAGGAAGCAGTCTGGATGAAGGAGTTCATTACCGACCTAGGGGTGATTCCCAACGCGTCGGGCCCGATGACTCTCTTCTGTGACAACACTGGAGCTATTGCCCTTGCGAAGGAGCCCAGGTTTCACAGGAAGACCAGGCATATCAAGCGTCGCTTCAACTCCATTCGTGAAAGTGTTCAAAATGGAGACATAGATATTTGTAAAGTACATACGGACCTGAATGTAGCAGATCCGTTGACTAAACCTCTCCCTAGAGCAAAACATGATCAACACCAGGACGCAATGGGTGTTCGATTCATCACAATGTAACTAGATTATTGACTCTAGTGCAAGTGGGAGACTGTTGGAAATATGCCCTAGAGGCAATAATAAATGGTTATTATTATATTTCTTTGTTCATGGTAATTGTCTATTGTTCATGCTATAATTGTGTTATCCGGAAATCGTAATACATGTGTGAATACATAGACCACAACGTGTCCCTAGTAAGCCTCTAGTTGACTAGCTCATTGATCAATAGATAGTCATGGTTTCCTGACTATGGACATTGGATGTCGTTGATAACGGGATCACATCATTAGGTGAATGATGTGATGGACAAGACCCAATCCTATGTTGGGAATCGTAGCATAATTTAAAATTTTCCTACGCTCACCAAGATGCATCTATGGAGTATACTAGCAACGAGGGGAGGGGAGTGCATCTACATACCCTTGTAGATCGCGAGCGGAAGCGTTCCAATGAACGTGGATGACGGAGTCGTACTCGCCGTGATCCAAATCACCGATGACCGAGTGCCGAACGTACGGCACCTCCGCGTTCAACACACGTACGGTGCAGCGACGTCTCCTCCTTCTTGATCCAGCAAGGGGGGAGGAGAGGTTGATGGAGATCCAACAGCACGACGCCGTGGTGGTGGATGTAGCGGGTCTCCGGCAGGGCTTCGCCGAGCTTCTGCGAGAGAGAGAGAGGTGTTGCAGGGGAGGAGGGAGGCGCCCAAGGCTGTCGGTTGCTGCCCTCCCTCCCCCCTTTATATAGGCCCCTGGGGGGGGCTCCAGCTCCAAGAGATGGGATCTCAAGGGGGGGGGGGGGCGGCGGCCAAGTGGGGGGAAGGGGTGCCTTGCCCCCCAAGGCAAGGGGGAAGCTCCCCCCCTAGGGTTTCCAACCCTAGGCGCATGGGGGGAGGCCCAAGGGGCCCCAGCCCACTAGGGGCTGGTTCCCTTCCACTTTCAGCCCACGGGGCCCTCCGGGACAGGTGGCCCCACCCGGTGGACCCCCGGGACCCTTCCGGTGGTCCCGGTACAATACCGGTAACCCCCGAAACTTTCCCGGTGGCCGAAACTCGACTTCCTATATATAATTCTTCACCTCCGGACCATTCCGGAACCTCTCGTGACGTCCGAGATCTCATCCGGGACTCCGAACAACTTTCGGGTTTCCGCATACATATATCTCTACAACCCTAGCGTCACCGGACCTTAAGTGTGTAGACCCTACGGGTTCGGGAGACATGCAGACATGACCGAGACGCCTCTCCGGTCAATAACCAACAGCGGGATCTGGATACCCATGTCGGCTCCCACATGTTCCACGATGATCTCATCGGATGAACCACGGTGTCGAGGATTCCATCAATCCGTATGCAATTCCCTTTGTCAATCGGTATGTTACTTGCCCGAGATTCGATCGTCGGTATCCCAATACCTTGTTCAATCTCGTTACCGGCAAGTCTCTTTACTCGTACCGCAATGCATGATCCCGTGACTAACGCCTTAGTCACATTGAGCTCATTATGATGATGCATTACCGAGTGGGCCAGAGATACCTCTCCGTCACACGGAGTGACAAATCCCAGTCTCGATCCGTGCCAACCCAACAGACACTTTCGGAGATACCCGTAATGCACCTTTATAGTCACCCAGTTACGTTGTGACGTTTGGCACACCCAAAGCACTCCTACGGTATCCGGGAGTTGCACGATCTCATGGTCTAAGGAAAAGATACTTGACATTGGAAAAGCTCTAGCAAACGAAACTACACGATCTTTTATGCTATGCTTAGGATTGGGTCTTGTCCATCACATCATTCTCCTAATGATGTGATCCCGTTATCAATGACATCCAATGTCCATAGTCAGGAAACCATGACTATCTGTTGATCAACGAGCTAGTCAACTAGAGGCTTACTAGGGACACGTTGTGGTCTATGTATTCACACATGTATTACGATTTCCGGACAATACAATTATAGCATGAATAATAGACTATTATCATGAACAAAGAAATATAATAATAACCATTTATTATTGCCTCTAGGGCATATTTCCAACAGTCTCCCACTTGCACTAGAGTCAATAATCTAGTTACATTGTGATGAATCGAACACCCATTGCGTCCTGGTGTTGATCATGTTTTGCCCTAGGGAGAGGTTTAGTCAACGGATCTGCTACATTCAGGTCTGTATGTACTTTACAAATATCTATGTCTCCATTTTGAACACTTTCACGAATGGAGTTGAAGCGACGCTTGATATGCCTGGTCTTCCTGTGAAACCTGGGCTCCTTCGCAAGGGCAATAGCTCCAGTGTTGTCACAGAAGAGAGTCATTGGGCCCGACGCATTGGGAATCACCCCTAGGTCGGTAATGAACTCCTTCATCCAGACTGCTTCCTGTGCTGCCTCCGAGGCTGCCATGTACTCCGCTTCACATGTAGATCCCGCCACGACGCTTTGCTTGCAACTGCACCAGCTTACTGCTCCTCTATTCAAAATATACACGTATCCGGTCTGTGACTTCGAGTCATCCAGATCTGTGTCAAAGCTAGCGTCGACATAACCCTTTACGACGAGCTCTTGGTCACCTCCATAAACGAGAAACATATCCTTAGTCCTTTTCAGGTACTTTAGGATATTCTTGACCGCTGTCCAGTGTTCCTTGCCGGGATTACTTTGGTACCTTCCTACCAAACTTACGGCAAGGTTTACATCAGGTCTGGTACACAGCATGGCATACATAATAGACCCTATGGCCGAGGCATAGGGGATGACACTCATCTCTTCTATATCTTCTGCCGTGGTCGGGCATTGAGCCGTGCTCAATTGCACACCTTGCAATAAAGGCAAGAACCCCTTCTTGGACTAATCCATACTGAACTTCTTCAATATCTTGTCAAGGTATGTACTCTGTGAAAGACCAATGAGGCGTCTTGATCTATCTCTATAGATCTTGATGCCTAATATATAAGCAGCTTCTCCGAGGTCCTTCATTGAAAAACACTTATTCAAATAGGCCTTTATACTTTCCAAGAATTCTATATCATTTCCCATCAATAGTATGTCATCCACATATAATATGAGAAATGCTACGGAGCTCCCACTCACTTTCTTGTAAACACAGGCTTCTCCATAAGTCTGTGTAAACCCAAACGCTTTGATCATCTCATCAAAGCGAATGTTCCAACTCCGAGATGCTTGCACCAGCCCATAGATTGAGCGCTGGAGCTTGCACACTTTGTTAGCATTCTTAGGATCGACAAAACCTTCCGGCTGCATCATATACAACTCTTCCTTAAGGAAGCCGTTAAGGAATGCCGTTTTGACGTCCATCTGCCATATCTCATAATCATAGTATGCGGCAATTGCTAACATGATTCGGACGGACTTCAGCTTCGCTACGGGTGAGAAAGTCTCATCGTAGTCAACCCCTTGAACTTGTCGATAACCCTTAGCGACAAGTCGAGCTTTGTAGATGGTCACATTACCATCTGCGTCCGTCTTATTCTTAAAGATCCATTTGTTTTCTATGGCTCGCCGTTCATCGGGCAAGTCAGTCAAAGTCCAGACTTTGTTTTCATACATGGATTTCATGGCTTCTAGCCATTTGTCGGAATCCGGGCCCGCCATCGCTTCTTCATAGTTCGAAGGTTCACCGTTGTCTAACAACATGATTTCTAGGACAGGGTTGCCGTACCACTCTGGTGCGGAACGTGTCCTTGTGGACCTACGAAGTTCAGTAACTTGATCTGAAGCTTCATGATCATCATCATTAACTTCCTCCCCAGTCGGTGTAGGCACCACAGGAACATTTTCCCGCGCTGCGCTATTTTCCGGTTCGGAAGGGGTGACTATCACCTCATCAAGTTCCACTTTCCTCCCACTCAATTCTTTCGAGAGAAACTCCTTCTCTAGAAAGGACCCATTCTTGGCAACGAAGATCTTGCCTTCGGATCTGAGGTAGAAGGTATACCCAACAGTTTCCTTAGGGTATCCTATGAAGACGCATTTTTCCGATTTGGGTTTGAGCTTTTCAGGTTGAAGTTTCTTGACATAAGCATCGCATCCCCAAACTTTTAGAAACGACAGCTTAGGTTTCTTCCCAAACCATAATTCATACGGTGTCGTCTCAACGGATTTCGACGGAGCCCTATTTAAAGTGAATGCGGCAGTCTCTAAAGCATAACCCCAAAATGAGAGCGGTAAATCGGTAAGAGACATCATAGATCGCACCATATCCAATAGAGTGCGATTACGACGTTCGGACACACCATTTCTCTGAGGTGTTCCAGGCGGCGTGAGTTGTGAAACTATTCCACATTTCCTTAAGTGTGCACCAAACTCGTGACTTAAATATTCTCCACCACGATCTGATCGTAGGAATTTTATTCTCCTGTCACGTTGATTCTCAACCTCACTCTGAAATTCCTTGAACTTTTCAAAGGTTTCAGACTTGTGTTTCATTAGGTAGACATATCCATATCTACTTAAATCATCAGTGAGAGTGAGAACATAACGATATCCTCCTCGAGCCTCAACACTCATTGGACCACACACATCGGTATGTATGATTTCCAATAAGTTGGTTGCTCGCTCCATTGTTCCGGAGAACGGAGTCTTGGTCATCTTACGCATGAGGCATGGTTCACACGTGTCAAATGATTCGTAATCAAGAGACTCCAAAAGTCCATCTGCATGGAGCTTCTTCATGCGCTTGACACCAATGTGACCAAGGCGGCAGTGCCACAAGTATGTGGGACTATCGTTATCAACTTTACATCTTTTGGTATTCACACTATGAACATGTGTAACATCACGTTCGAGATTCATCAAAAATAAACCATTGACCAGCGGGGCATGACCATAAAACATCTCTCTCAAATAAATAGAACAACCATTATTCTCGGATTTAAATGAGTAGCCATCTCAAATTAAACGAGATCCAGACACAATGTTCATGCTCAAAGCTGGCACTAAATAACAATTATTGAGGTTTAAAACTAATCCCGTGGGTAGATGCAGAGGTAGCGTGCCGACGGCGATCACATCGACCTTGGAACCATTCCCGACGCGCATCGTCACCTCGTCCTTTGCCAGTCTCCGTTTATTCCGTAGTTCCTGCTTTGAGTTACAAATATGAGCAACCGCACTGGTATCAAATACCCAGGAGCTACTACGAGTACTGGTAAGGTACACATCAATTACTTGTATATCACATATACATTGGGTGTTGCCGGCCTTCTTCTTGTCCGCTAAATATTTGGGGCAGTTCCGCTTCTAGTGACCACTTCCCTTGCAATAAAAGCACTCAGTCCCGGGCTTGGGTCCATTCTTTGACTTCTTCCCAGTAACTGGTTTACCGGGCGCGGCAACTCCCTTGCCGTCCTTCTTGAAGTTCTTCTCACCCTTGCCCTTCTTCAACTTGGTGGTTTTATTCATCATCAACACTTGATGTTCTTTTCTGATCTCCCCTTCCGCTGATTTTAGCATTGAATATACCTCGGGAATGGTCTTTTCCATCCCCTGCATATTGTAGTTCATCACAAAGCTCTTGTAGCTTGGTGGAAGCGACTGGAGGATTCTGTCAATGACCGCGTCATCCGGGAGATTAACTCCCAGCTGAGACAAGCGGTTGTGCAACTCAGACATTCTGAGTATGTGCTCACTAACAGAACTGTTCTCCTCCATTTTACAGCTGAAGAACTTGTCGGAGACATCATATCTCTCGACCCGAGCATGAGCTTGGAAAACTAGTTTCAGCTCCTCGAACATCTCATATGCTCCATGTTTCTCAAAACGCTTTTGGAGACCCGGTTCTAGGCTGTAAAGCATGCCGCACTGAACGAGGGAGTAATCATCAGCACGTGATTGCCAAGCGTTCATAACGTCTTGGTTCTGTGGGATTGGTGCATCACCTAGCGGTGCTTCTAAGACATAATCTTTCTTGGCTACTATGAGGATGAGCCTCAGGTTCCGGACCCAGTCCGTATAGTTGCTGCCATCATCTTTCAGCTTGGTTTTCTCTAGGAACGCGTTGAAATTGAGGACAACGTTGGCCATTTGATCTACAAGACATAGTGTAAATATTTTAGACTAAGTTCATGATAATTGAGTTCATCTAATCAAATTACTTAATGAACTCCCACTCAGATAGACATCCCTCTAGTCATCTAAGTGAAACATGATCCAAGTTCAACTAGGCCGTGTCCGATCATCACGTGAGACGGACTAGTCAAGATCGGTGAACATCTCCATGTTGATCGTATCTTCTATACGACTCATGCTCGACCTTTCGGTCCTCCGTGTTCCGAGGCCATGTCTGTACATGCTAGGCTCGTCAAGTCAACCTAAGTGTATTGCGTGTGTTCCGAGGCCATGTCTGTACATGCTAGGCTCGTCAACACCCGTTGTATTCGAACGTAAGAATCTATCACACCCGATCATCACGTGGTGCTTCGAAACGACGAACCTTCGCAACGGTGCACAGTTAGGGTGAACACTTTCTTGAAATTATTATAAGGGATCATCCTACTTGCTACCGTCGTTCTAAGCAAATAAGATGCAAAAACATGATAAACATCACATGCAATCAAATAGTGACATGATATGGCCAATATCATCATGCTCCTTTGATCTCCATCTTCGGGGCACCATGATCATCTTTGTCACCGGCATGACACCATGATCTCCATCATCATGATCTCCATCATTGTGTCTTCATGAAGTCGTCACGCCAATGATTACTTCTACTTCTATGGCTAACGCGTTTAGCAATAAAGTAAAGTAATTTACATGGCGTTATTCAATGACACGCAGGTCATGCAAAATAATAAAGACAACTCCTATGGCTCCTGCCGGTTGTCATTGTCATCGACATGCAAGTCGTGATTCTTATTACAAGAATATGATCAATCTCATACATCACATATATCATTCATCACATCTTCTGGCCATATCACATCACATAGCACTTGCTGCAAAAACAAGTTAGACGTCCTCTAATTGTTGTTGCAAGTTCTTTTACGTGGTTTGTAGGTTTCTAGCAAGAACGTTTCTTACCTACGTATGACCACAACGTGATTTGCCAATTTCTATTTACCCTTCCTCAGGACCCTTTTCATCGAATCCGTTCCGACTAAAGTAGGAGAGACAGACACCCGCTAGCCACCTTATGCATCTAGTGCATGTCAGTCGGTGGAACCTGTCTCACGTAAGAGTACGTGTAAGGTCGGTCCGGGCCGCTTCATCCTACAATACCGCCGAAACAAGAAAAGACTAGTAGCGGCAAGAAGAATTGGCAAACTCAACGCCCACAACTGCTTTGTGTTCTACTCGTGCATAGTAACTACGCATAGACCTGGCTAATGATGCCACTGTTGGGAATCGTAGCATAATTTAAAATTTTCCTACGCTCACCAAGATGCATCTATGGAGTATACTAGCAACGAGGGGAGGGGAGTGCATCTACATACCCTTGTAGATCGCGAGCGGAAGCGTTCCAATGAACGTGGATGACGGAGTCGTACTCGCCGTGATCCAAATCACCGATGACCGAGTGCCGAACGTACGGCACCTCCGCGTTCAACACACGTACGGTGCAGCGACGTCTCCTCCTTCTTGATCCAGCAAGGGGGGAGGAGAGGTTGATGGAGATCCAACAGCACGACGGCGTGGTGGTGGATGTAGCGGGTCTCCGGCAGGGCTTCGCCGAGCTTCTGCGAGAGAGAGAGGTGTTGCAGGGGAGGAGGGAGGCGCCCAAGGCTGTCGGTTGCTGCCCTCCCTCCCCCCCTTTATACAGGCCCCTGGGGGGGGCGCCAGCCCCAAGAGATGGGATCTCAAGGGGGGGGGGGGCGGCGGCCAAGTGGGGGGAAGGGGTGCCTTGCCCCCCAAGGCAAGGGGGAAGCTCCCCCCTAGGGTTTCCAACCCTAGGCGCATGGGGGGAGGCCCAAGGGGGGTGCCCCAGCCCACTAGGGGCTGGTTCCCTTCCACTTTCAGCCCACGGGGCCCTCCGGGACAGGTGGCCCCACCCGGTGGACCCCCGGGACCCTTCCGGTGGTCCCGGTACAATACCGGTAACCCCCGAAACTTTCCCGGTGGCCGAAACTCGACTTCCTATATATAATTCTTCACCTCCGGACCATTCCGGAACCTCTCGTGACGTCCGGGATCTCACCGGGACTCCGAACAACTTTCGGGTTTCCGCATACATATATCTCTACAACCCTAGCGTCACCGGACCTTAAGTGTGTAGACCCTACGGGTTCGGGAGACATGCAGACATGACCGAGACGCCTCTCCGGTCAATAACCAACAGCGGGATCTGGATACCCATGTTGGCTCCCACATGTTCCACGATGATCTCATCGTATGAACCACGGTTCAATCAATCCGTATGCAATTCCCTTTGTCAATCGGTATGTTACTTGCCCGAGATTCGATCGTCGGTATCCCAATACCTTGTTCAATCTCGTTACCGGCAAGTCTCTTTACTCGTACCGCAATGCATGATCCCGTGACTAACGCCTTAGTCACATTGAGCTCATTATGATGATGCATTACCGAGTGGGCCCAGAGATACCTCTCCGTCACACGGAGTGACAAATCCCAGTCTCGATCCGTGCCAACCCAACAGACACTTTCGGAGATACCCGTAATGCACCTTTATAGTCACCCAGTTACGTTGTGACGTTTGGCACACCCAAAGCACTCCTACGGTATCCGGGAGTTGCACGATCTCATGGTCTAAGGAAAAGATACTTGACATTGGAAAAGCTCTAGCAAATGAAACTACACGATCTTTTATGCTATGCTTAGGATTGGGTCTTGTCCATCACATCATTCTCCTAATGATGTGATCCCGTTATCAATGACATCCAATGTCCATAGTCAGGAAACCATGACTATCTGTTGATCAACGAGCTAGTCAACTAGAGGCTTACTAGGGACACGTTGTGGTCTATGTATTCACACATGTATTACGATTTCCGGACAATACAATTATAGCATGAATAATAGGCTATTATCATGAACAAAGAAATATAATAATAACCATTTATTATTGCCTCTAGGGCATATTTCCAACATCCTAAGAGTAGTTTCGTTTGCTAGAGCTTTTCCAATTTCAAGTATCTTTTCCTTAGACCATGAGATCGTGCAACTCCCGGATACCGTAGGAGTGCTTTGGGTGTGCCAAACGTCACAACGTAACTGGGTGACTATAAAGGTGCACTACGGGTATCTCCAAAAGTGTCTGTTGGGTTGGCACGGATCGAGAGTGGGATTTGTCACTCCGTGTGACGGAGAGGTATCTCTGGGCCCACTCGGTAATGCATCACCATAATGAGCTCAATGTGACTAAGGCGTTAGTCACGGGATCATGCATTGCGGTACGAGTAAAGAGACTTGCCGGTGACGAGATTGAACAAGGTATTGGGATACCGATGATCGAATCTCGGGCAAGTAACATACCGATTGACAAAGGGAATTGTATACGGGATTGACTGAATCCTCGACATCGTGGTTCATCCGATGAGATCATCGTGGAAAATGTGGGAGCCAACATGGGTATCCAGATCCCGCTGTTAGTTATTGACCGGAGAGGCGTCTCGATCATGTCAGCATGTCTCCCGAACCCGTAGGGTATACACACTTAAGGTTCGGTGACGCTAGGGTTGTAGAGATATGTGTATGCGGAAACCCGAAAGTTGTTCGGAGTCCCGGATGAGATCCCGGACGTCACGAGGAGTTCCGGAATGGTCTGGAGGTGAAGAATTATATATAGGAAGTCCAGTTTCGGCCACCGGGAAAGTTTCGGGGGTTACCGGTATTGTACTGGGACCACCGGAAGGGTCCCGGGGGTCCAGCTATCCCGGAGGGCCCCGTGGGCTGAAGTGGGAAGGGAACCAGCCCCTAGTGGGCTGGGGCGCCCCCCATGGGCCTCCCCCCTGCGCCTAGGGTTGGAAACCCTAGGGTGGGGGGCGCCCCACTTGGCTTGGCGGGGAAGCCACCCCCCTTCCCCTTGGCCGCCGCCCCCCACCCTAGATGGGTCTTGGCCGGCGCCCCCCCTCCCAGGGGGCCTATATAAAGGGGGGGAGGGAGGGCAGCAACTTGACAGCCTTGGGCGCCTCCCTCCTCCCCTGCAACACCTCTCCCTCTCGCAGAAGCTCGGCGAAGCCCTGCCGAGACCCGCTACATCCACCACCACGCCGTCGTGCTGCTGGATCTCCATCAACCTCTCCTTCCCCTTGCTGGATCAAGAAGGAGGAGACATCGCTGCACCGTACGTGTGTTGAACGCGGAGGTGCCGTCCGTTCGGCACTCGGTCATCGGTGATTTGAATCACGGCGAGTACGACTCCGTCATCCACGTTCATTGGAACGCTTCCGCTCGCGATCTACAAGGGTATGTAGATGCACTCCTTTCCCCTCGTTGCTAGTATACTCCATAGATGCATCTTGGTGAGCGTAGGGAAATTTTAAAATTATGCTACGATTCCCAACACACCACAGTCCTGGGACGAGAGAAGGATCTAAAGGACGAAGAGAGGAAGAAGCCCGCCGTGATCCAGGTTTGCGTACATAACGTTTGCTTGGTCTACCACATATGCCATGCCGACGTTGAGTGCCAAGATTTTAAGAACTTCCTCAAGGACAAAACAGTGAAATCCGTTAGTGTAGACTTTAAGAACGACAAAGAAGTCCTGGGTCGGATAGGCCTCGTTGTAGGCAACCCCTTCGACCTCCAGAAGAATCGGCTGGTGCCCTCTCGTCAGCCTTCAATGCTGACCCTGGTAGGAGCCATGGTTCATCCTTCGTACCGTAAACTGGAGAAACCTCATTACACGTTTCATCGTCATGCATGGCAGCGGAATGTACTAGATATAGACCACATCCACTACGCTGCAATGGATGGCTACCTTTATTTCAATATCTACAAGGGTTGGATGAAGAGCAACAGCCAAGTGTGCGGTTCAAGCAAAGAAGTATCGGCCAAGAGGAAGAGGGACAAGGACAAAGTCGAGGACGTGGACGAGGACTCCGAGTAAGGTGGCAGTGTCGTTGCTCATGGTGGTTCTAAACTTCTAATGCAGTGTCTACCGGATTAGTTGCATAGTTTAATTTCAGGTGTGCTTAGTTTAATTTGAGGGGTGTGTTGTGCTGAGCCCCCAGCAGAACTATGTTATGTTTCTTCTCGTTACTTTAACTCTTCAGTATGTACATACTACTAGTATTTCTTTAATAGAATTTAGCACCCCAATTAAGCACGTACTAGCTTTTTTAATAGTACTATATGCATAATTTGGCGACGAGCGCTCTCTATATGTACCACCTTTTTTTTAATTTCAATTTTTGCTCCATGGCGCAATCCATCGATAGTACTACTGTACAAAAGTATACATTTTTTAAAAGGCTAGAGTACTGTTCATCACATATATAGCCAGTTAAATTCTCAACCTAGAACGACGTGCATGCCATGTAGTAAACTGATACGGAGGAAGTATAGTAAAAATGAGGTGATTTTACCGAGCGATCGGCGGGGGAGCATGGCCTGTCATGCGGTCCCACGTGTCATGATGTACCAAGGCGATGCGCGTGTCCCTCTTGAGGCAGAAGCAATACTACGTGGTTTGAGATGATGGCGAACCGAAGTGTGAAATAATGGTTGCTTCGTCCGTCTGGGAAGGTGCGGCATTATGATTTGACGTCTCATTGCTCATTACTACTACTGGGCCGGTACGAGTGGGGTGCGTCCCCCTGCTGTTCTGCACTGTTATTTGGTGCTTGACACGTCGACCCGGTTGCTATATGTCCCACATGTCGGCGACAGGAAGTACAGAATTCATGAAAGGGAGCGTCGACGGAGGAGTATACTACAGAATTCATGAAAGGGAGCGACTTAGTTTTGGAAAAATCTGTTTTTACGGAGTACGTACCCACTAGGGTTTATAGGGCTCATCTAAAAAACATTCGTTTTTCCGTTTGATAAGTCTCAATTCTACTATACTAGTAGTAGTACCATTACATGTTGGATTTCGAGGTGCGTTAGATCACCAGACGCAAGCAGTGTCAGGAGGAAACTAACCAATGCATGTACAAGTTCATGGAAATTTAGTGGTCATTCATGCATTCGTTCTAATTAATGCCTCGGTAAACATAACTTCTCGAGAAAGACGAGCGTACTAATTACTTGTGCAAACTACGAAATTAATTCGACCACTCACCGTCTACCTTGGTTGGAGAGATTTTGAAATTGAGCCATAAACTGGATAGGAGGGAGTAGTAACTTTTGTCTTGATTACTATTTGTGGCCTTGTATAAATGCAAAATGTATTTTTTTATAGTGGCCTTGTATAAGTAAATGGAGGGAGTACTAACCAAAGTACGTAGTAGGGACGAGGAGTAAACGGAGGGAGTAGTAAAATTTTCTCCTCGTGCTACGAGCCACCACGCGCGTGGGCGAGGGAGCGGGCGTAACGGCGTACAGTAGTAGTAGTAGTAGTAGTGTAGTACTGGTAGTAGTACTCGTAAGCAAGCTTCACCTCATCCCGCGAGCCACCGCGCCCGTGGGCGGGGGAGACGGCGTACTAAGCAAGCTTCTCCTCGTTCTGCGAGTTGACGGGACACATCAAAAGTACTCCAGTGTATAGAGCCTTGCCTCTAAGGTAGGCCCCACATGGTTTGCCTCTTTTTTTAATTTAACATAACGCATCAAGTCGCAATTTGTTTGTTCACCCGTGGTAGATGATCCTCCCTCCACCAAGTGGACAACCAGTACATGTGCCAAATTACCACGTGGGCTGCCTTTTTCGTACAGAAATGAGCTCCACCGTGTACCCGCGTGGGTGTGGTTGGGAAAGAGACGGGAGTACGTGCGCCGTGCGTGCACCTCTTCTCTTCGTGCACGTCCCCCACCTACGTGGGTGTGTGTGAGAGAGATACAAACCTAGACATAATGCGCCGTCCATCCCCATGCCTCCGCCCAGTCCGACCACCAGTCACCACCACGCCCCACTCCTCCTCACCTTATCTCTCATCTTTCTCCCTCCATTTTTATATACAAGGGGCCACTATCAAAATTACAATTTGCAGATATACAAGGCCACTAACACTAATCGATGCAATATTAATGGTGTTTGCCTCGTGGTACTAGCAAAGGAGGACATTAATTATCCCTTGCATGCATGCGGGAGTTTGTAAAAAAATGCATCTTGATGTTCCGTGCAATGCACAGGCATCTTGCTAGTCCATGAAAACAACACATGGCAAAATTCCACGGCGAACGAGGGATTTGAATCTGTTGGGAGGGGCTGTTTGGATCTTGCCCGGGGTAGCCAAAATATTGGCGAGCACCGGGACTTTAACCTTGGTGAGCTCGAGAAACCATTGTCCTCTAACCATCCAACCACATGTTGGTTAGCACGACAAAATGTATGTGGTGACCGTGATGAGCTTATTCTGAAGTCCAGTGACCATATCGTGCTTTCGCTTCAAATACAATGACCGTAAGTGTCGTCAACAAAATACGGAGCACGCATCAAATGCAAAGTCCGTCAGTGTCATCAGCAAAATATGAAGACGTATCGTGAGCTAGATACCGTTGTACTATTGTATATGCTTATTTTCTTAGTGGCCGATTGCGTGTGTGGTGTGGTGGGCACATCATTTCTAGTTGTGGTGGGTCAACATGAAGACTAATGGGTCGGTTCCATCCTGCGCCACATATAGGTTGGACCGAGACGTGTTATACGAAGACCCATGTGGAGGACTCGGCGTACAACACGAAGCTACCCCACTGGTGATAAGCCGACTATATATGATTTGTAACCCTAGGCCCTTAGTATGTTATACAAGCTTGGGGCTAGTTCGTCGATAGTATACACACACGCACAATGCCTGGTATTCACGTGTACTTTGTACACACCCCTATCACTAATATACAGTACCAGGAGTAGGCTCTTTCTTCAACTGCAAGGGTCCGATCCGAACTAGGGTAAAACTTTGCCTCGTATTACCATCCAGCCTAACAGCCAGGGATATCCTACCGAATGATATGATGAAATCATATCTGCCAACTACTAAGAGAGAGGTGTGTCGGGGGGGAGGGGGGGCAATGTGTGCGAGAGAGGCCTAAAGATAATGTGCATGCGAGAGACACGTAGGCACATATATGTGCGTATAGAGGGCTAGTAGAGACCATGCATGTGTATATATGCATGTGAGAGAAATAGTGTTTTCCAACTGAGATTAGTGAAAAGAGTGGTACATAGTAGTCAGAAAGAGAGAGAGAGAGAAACAGAGAGAGCATGTGCGTGAGACACCCCGACACCCTGAGAGAGATTGTGAGCATGTGTGAAAGAGAAATGCCGATGCATATAAAGTGTGTGCACTTATGCGTTAGATAGAGAGATATATAACGCGTTTGTGAGAACGGGGCGAGGCATAGTGCATCTACGTGTAAAAGGCGGTTCTACGCATTAAATTAAAATATAAATGGCATTATTATTTTTGGATGAGATCATGAATTTTGCAAATTGCGTATGGACGAAAATCGGTCTATCAGACACCCATACTCTATTGAATTCTAGCATGTGCATGTGTTTATTTCATATTATTGATCCATAGAGTGAGAGCGGTTTGAAATACAGGCAATGGATGCTTTTGCAATTCATATATAAACATTATGTAGTGCACTCCATGTTGTTAGTGTGAAGCACTTTATACATTTGTCACTTGCATGGATACATTCCAAATTGCTAGCTACGAAATAGAATACATGTCGAATTCAACATAAAGGGGGTTTCGAAGATTCGAATTCATAGGATTCATCTATTTGAACCCGAGATAATGGCATTTGTAAATCAGATGTAAAAGGGGGCATCAATCTTTGTTGTGAGTTTGAACATGCTATATATATATTCATACGCATATCTAACTTTTTTTTTGCAACCAAGGAGATTATATCTGGAACCATGCATGAACTGAGGTAAGTTGCATATTTTTTAATATATACTCGTGTACAATGTATATTCAAATGTACCCCCTCCATTCCAAAATAATCGTAGTTTTAGGATTTTCAAGAGTAAAGATTTGTGAAGTTTGACAAATCCTGAAAGTTCAATTCAAGAGAACCGAAAACGTTAATGCTTCTGCTCCCAAATATTGAACGAAGCGCCAAATAGGCCTCTGGTCACCCGAAACCGCGCGAGACTAATGTTTTGGTGGTAGGAAATTACTGTCCTGACTCTGGCCCGTGTAGCCTATCGGCCCGATGTCCAATGTCTAAACCGGGGTAGGTTTGTAACTTCACCAAGACGCCAGTCTCAACCGCCTCCGAGAAGCATTCATACGCCGTGGGCGCCTAACCATGCGCTCGGCCGAAATCTGTCCCGCCCACATTTGGGACACCTGACATGACTGTCCTACCCCCAACCCGCAATATGTCCGAAATTTTAGATGGGGGCAAAGTTTGTAACTTTCCCCAAATTTCAAACAAGCGCGTCTCAAACCGAAACATTGTCCCCCCTTAGTTCCCCGCCTCCCTCCATTTCCCCATTCATACTCCGTGGGCGAGAAAACGCCCTCTCCACCAGCCGCGAAACCCCAGCCTCCTCCGTCCTCCACCCCCTAGCGGCCAATCCACCGCCGCCCTCCTCCATCACGCCGGAGACGGTACCCCGATGTCGTCGTCTAACGCAACCGCAACCGCAATGCCCTCAAGGACTTAGCAGCTGAAGCCGAGGCAGAGCTGCCTCCACGACGCCGACGCCGACGTGCGCCGTACCAGAACCACTCCCACCACGCCGTCATGCGCCTCACTGCTGCGGCTCCACTGTCGCAACCGTCCACCGCACCGGAGCTGTTCCCGCTACGCCGTCATTCACCGCCTCGGATCTGCTTCCCCGCCGCCGACAGACGGCCACCGCACCACACTCAACAACTTGGCCATGGGTTCGTCCAAGGCTGCACCGTCCTCCACAACTTCTGGTTTCCGGCGAACAACAAGAAGATCGTCGGAAAAACAGAAGGAGGACACAGCACTGCCAACAGAAAGAGGTACTCCTCTTCCCTTATTCGTGCAAATCTTACGTCTCCGCTCACACCGTATTCATCCCACGAAAGAAACTAGTTGAGCGCTTCTTACTGTATCTTCTTCGTGATACTAAATGCACAAGGTTTCCTCCCTTTTACTATTTCACCTTCGCTAGAGGTCAGTAGCCCGCCTGGATTTCAATTCAGGGTCCGTCGAACCGCAATTAAAAGAAGCAGCACCCGCTTAGGCGCGCGGAGCACCTAGTCCGCCTGTTCCCCGGGGAAGTGGCGCATCGGTGTCTATCATAGGGGTGTGGGGCGCAGGAGCTGCTTGCGCCCGATCTGGAGGTCGGCGGGGCTTGAATGGATGGTCGGGGGGGTGTGGTGAGGTCGAGGGGAGGGCGCAGGCAGGGGAGGAATACTGGGCCGGTGGTCGCTGGCGTTTCGAGGAAGATCGTCAACACTGACTGGCTGGAGGTAGATGAAGGCGATCTGCCCATTCTTTGTACATCGGACGGTGCAGAAAAAAATGGACTGACCTATTTGCTTTCAGTCGACTGTTATTTTCATAGAATCCTGTAGTAATTTAGTGTGCCATGCATGTTGTAGAGCTATCATATGTCTCCCGTCATTTATTTCTCACCGACCTACTATCTGCTACCTTTACACTGTACTAATTGTGCACACACTTCACCCATACTCACAGTATTGTTTTTTATGCATGGGTATTTCAGACTCTGACGCAGTGTTGATGAATGCCGAAAAAAAGACAGAAGTTGCTCCAGTGTAATTTGAAGATAAGCACTAAGCGTTTCAGCGCTCTAATGGGTGTAGTGTCAGCAGTTGGAGACAGTAAACGTAGCTCTGCAGTTGATGATCTCAATTGCCACACACAACCATCCCAGGTGCTTGCTTTAACTTCGCGCTGTCAAATGAGGTTGCATGTTGCATATGGTGTCTAGCTTGTATTGCTTCCAATTTGGTTAAATTGCATCTGCTTACTTTACACATTATACTTTTGATAATGACATGCCTTCCTGTTTTTGATACATACTACATATGTCTATTAACCATGTTCGTACATCAAACTAATGCTCTTTGTATCCCTCGTCAATCACTTATGATGAGACAGTCACCCGAGTGGGTTACTGTGGGACGCCCTACTCGTTTAAAGAGTGCAGTGTCATCCTCCCCACATGATTCTCAAGAAACAGCAAGGCTAAATGAAGATAGTCAACGTAGCTCTCTAGTTGATCACCGCAATTCCCCCACACCACCATCGCAGGTGCTTGCTCTTACTTGGCAGTGTGATATGTGGTTGCATGTTGCATATGGTGTCTACCTTGTAATGCTTCTAATTAGGGTAAATTGCATCTGCTTAGTTAACACATTATACCTGTGAATATGACATGCCTTCCTGTTTTTGGTACATACTACATCTTTCTATTAACCATGTTCTTACATCAAACTACTTTTCTTGTGTATCCCTCATCAATGCTCCTAATTTGTTAAATTGCATCTCCTTAGCTTACACATTATACATGTGAATATGGCACACCTTCCTGTTTTTGGTACATACTACATCTGCCTATCACACCATGTTCTTACATCAAACTACTGTTCTTGTGTATCCTGCGTCTATCGCTTATGATGAGACAGTCACGCGTGTGGGTTAATATGAGACGCAATACTCTTATAAAGAATGCAATTTCATCCTCTCCACATGATTCTCAAGAAACAGCAAGCCTAAATGAAGATATTGAACGTAGCTCTGTACCCGAAGACCGCACTTCCCCTACACCACCATCACAGGTGCTTGCTCTAACTTCGCAGTGTGATATGTGGTTGCATGTTGCATACGGTGTCTAGCTTGTAATGCTTCTAATTAGGGTAAATTGCATCTGCTTAGTTTACACACTATACCTGTGAATATGACATGCCTTCCTATTTTTGGTACACACTACATCTATGTGTTAACCTTGTTCTTACATGTAACTACCTCTCTTCTGTATCCTGCATCAATCACTTACAATGAGTCACCTTTATTCATTGCATATTGCATATTATTTCTAGCCTGTTGCCATGTATTGCTTCTAATTTGGTCAAATACATTTGTTAGGGCACCCTTTTAATTTGGCAGAGTGATATTGGTTTCATCTTTCATATGGTTACTAGCTTGCATCGATTCTAACAAGTTCAAGCCCTTGTGCTTAGTTTACACTTTATACATCATACATGTCAATATGTCACGCCGTCCTATTTTTCATACATATTCCATCCTCCTATCATGCGGCTGCCTTACATGAAAGTAGTGTTCGTCAGTATCATGCATCAATGAGTTCTGAAGAGCAAATTTTATTCCTTTTTCTTATGGGTTTGACTTGACAAGGCAAAATCAAGAAAGAGGAAGGAAAAGAGTAAGGAAGGCGATGATGGTGGTCCTCTGCAACAACGTAAACGGAGCATCTGTACCGATTCTCCTTGTACTGATAGTGCATTACAAGGTCCAAGTCTCCGCTCCCCTACTCCACCATCCAAGGTGCTTGCTCTAACTTGGCAGTGTGATATCTGGTTGCATGTTGCATATGGTGTCTAGCTCGTATTGCTCCTAATTAGTGTAAACTGCATCTGCTTAACTTACACATGATACATGTGAATATGACACGCTTTCCTGTTTTTGGTACATACTATATCTGTCTATCACACCATGTTCTTACATGAAACTACTCTTCTTGTGTATCCTGCAACAGTCACTTATGATGGGACACCTTTAAGTTGGCAGTGTGATATTAGTTTGCGTCTTGAATATGATTTCTAGCATGTATTGCTTCTAGTTTGATGAACGCCACCTATGACGAGACAGTTTTAACTTGGCAGAGTGATATTGATTGCACCTTCCATATGGTGTCTTGCAGTGTTTCTAATTTGTTGAAGTGCCTTCTGCTTAGTTACCACATCATAGGTGTGAATATGTCAAGCCGTCCATTTTTTCGTACATATTCCATCCTCGTATCATGACTTTGCCTTTCATCAGAGTAGTGTTCGTCAGTATCATGCATGAATGAGTTCTGAAGAGCGAATGATATTCCTTTTTCTTGTCGGTATGACCTCACAATGCAAAATCAATAAAGCTGAAGGAAATTGGCAAGGCATTGGATGATGGTGGTCCTTCCGAGCAACTGAAATGGAGGTTCTCTACAGATTCTACTCCGCCATCCTCCCAACAAGATTCGCAAGACAATGCAAGGCTAGACAGTCAACGTAGCTGTGTAGATGATGAGCACATCTCCCCTACTCCACCATCACAGGTTCTTGCTCTAACTTGACACTATTATATGTGGTTGCATGTTGCGTATGATGTCTAGCTTGTATTGCTTCTAACTTTGTTGAATTGCATCTGCTTACTTTACACATAATGCCTGTGAATATGACATGTGTTCCTATTTCTACATCAGACTACTATTCTTGCATATCCCGCATCAGTCACTTATGATAAGGCACCTTTAAGTCGCCACTGTGATATTGGTTGTGTCTTGCATATGATTTCTAGCATGTACTGCTTCTAATTTGTTGAAACGCCATACCGTTTGAACTTGGCAGAGTGATATTGGTTGCATCTTTCATATGGTGTCTAGCTTGCAGTGCTTCTAATTTCTTGAAATGCCTTCTGCTTAGTTACCACATCATAGGTGTGAATATGTCACACCATCCTGTTTTTCATACATATTCCATTCTCGCATCATGTGTTTGCCTTTCATCCGAGTAGTGTTCGTCAGTATCATGCATGAATGAGTTCTGAAGAGCGAATTTTATTCCTTTTTCTTATCGGTTTGACTTCACAATGCAAAATCATTACAGCTGAAGGAAATTAGTCCGGCAGTGGATGATGGTGGTCCCTCGGAGCAACTCAAACAGGGGATCTCTACAGATTCTACTCCGCCATCCTCCCAACAAGATTCACAAGACAACACAAGGCTGGACAGTCAACGTAGCTGTGTAGATGAGGAGCACATCTCCCCTACTCCACCATCACAGGTGCTTGCTCTAACTTGACACTATTATATGTGGTTGCATGTTGCATATGATGTCTAGCTTGTATTGCTTCTAACTTGAATTGCATCTGCTTACTTTACACATAATGCCTGTGAATATGACACGTGTTCCTGTTTCTAGAACATACATGTACATGATGAGCACATCTCCCCTACTCCACCATCACAGGTGCTTGCTCTTACTTGGAACTGTTATACGTGGTCGCGTTTTCCGTATGATGTCTAGTTTGTATTGCTTCTGATTATGTTGAATTGCATCTGCGTAGCTTACAACTTATACCTGCAACGATCACTTACCCATAAGACACATTTAGCTTGGGACTGTGATGTAGGTTGCATCTTGCATTGTCTTCTAGCTTGTACTGCTTCTAATTTCTTGAAATGGCACTTACGACGAGACACTTTTTACCTGATAGAGTGATATTGGTTGCATGTTCATATGGTGCCTAGCTTTCATTTCTTCTAATTTTGTTGAAATGCCTTCCGCTTACTGTTTTTTCATACATATTCCATCCTCCTATCGTACGTGTGAATACGAAACGCTGTCTTTTTTGTATATATTCCATCCTCCTATCCTGCGCTTGCCTTACATCAAAGTAGTGTTCGTCTGTATCATGCATCAACCAGTTGTGCAGAGCTAATTTTATTCATCTTCTTGTGGTTTTGACTTCATAAGGCAATATCAGAAAATAGGAAGGAAAAGATTAAGTTAGGGGATGTTGGTGGTCCTCCGCACCGACGCAAACAGAGACTCTCTAGATTTGCCACTGCTACTACTAATGAAGTTGAAGTCCCAAGTCTACATGATGAGTTCATCTCCCGTACTCCACCATCGCAGGTGCTTGCTCTAAGTTGACAGTGTGATAATTGGTTTCATGTTGCATATGTTGTCTAGCCTGTATTTCTTCTATTTTGATTAAATTGCACCTGCTGAGTTTATACGTTATACATGTGCATATGACATGGCTTTCTGTGTCTAGAATACACTACATCTATCTATCATACCATGTTCTTACATCAAAGTACAGCTGTTGTGTATCCCGCATCAGTCACTCATGATTGGACGCTTTTAACATGGCAGTTTGATAGTGGTTGCATCTTGCATTGATTTCTACGTTGTACTGCTTCTAATTTTTCGAATTGCCACTTATGACAAGACACTTTTAACTTGGCAGAGTAATATTGGCTGCATCTTTCATATGGTGTCTAGCTTGCATTACTTCTATTTTCTTGAAAATCCTTCTGCTTAGTTTGCACATCGTAGCTGTGAATATGTCATGCCGTCCTGTTTTTCTTACATATTCCATCCTCATATGGTTGTCTTACATCAAAGTATTGCTTGTCTGTATCATGCATCAATGAGTTCTGAAGAGTGATTTTATTCTTTGTGTTGTGGGTACAGCTTGACATGGCAAAGTCAAAAAAGAGCAAGGAAAATAATATAGTAGGGAGTGCTGTTACTCGCCGGGTGAAACGGAAAAGGTTCTGCCGTCGAGATTCTGCTGGTACTTATAGTGCAGTAGAAGGTCCAAGTCCACCGGCTAAATCTACAAACACAGTATCACCTGCTCCACCAGCTGCAGCATCCGCTTCAACTGTACCAGCATCTCAACCAGTTACTCGTTCGTTTGCTCCGGAACTGGCCAGTTCCCAAGCTGCCTTCACACCTAACACTACTTCCGAAGCACTGCTGACACAACAGAACTTGGCAAGATCAGATGAACCTCATGAGCATCAACACCAAGACGGTACCTGACCGAGTCAAGTTGCAGTTGCATGCTCCTTTATATGTACTCTCACAGTTTGATGTACACTAACACTTTCCATATTCGTTGTTGAACTAGCACCACGGCGCAAGCGGAAACAGACATCAGGGATAATGTTTGACAGATTAACAAAATCTAAAGGAGGAAGAATGGAGATCCATTTTGAGGCGGGTTTAAAAAGGCCACGTGATGCTACAGAGTCAGCCAAGTTAGTATCAGAGGCAGCCGTTGCCGTTAGGTGTCATGCACGTATCCTCCTAACGTGGATCCAATACAGGAATGAGAAAGACAATGCCCAGTTTAACACCTTCCTTGACCATTTATCCGTAAGTAATGTTATTCATCGCAATTAGTAATATTGTCTTGCTCTGTCCCATACTTTCTAGCTTCCTCCTAATAAGACTCACATTCTTTTTTCAACAAATGAGGTTCAAGTTGGATCCGAAAGATGATGCAACTAAACAAGCATGCACTCATATTTTTCAGTCTGCTCTGCGACAGTATCGGTACCACCTTAGAAAATCTCACTTTGAAGGCAAGGCTAACAATGAAATCGCCCAAACATCTCCAGTGGAATATATTACAGATGAAGACTGGACAGCCCTCGTTAAACACTGATCTGATCCAAAGTATCAGGTAGGCTATATGTATTTGATCAGACCACATATTGAACTTGTATTTATGTATGTGCCTTACAAATGTATCTTCTTCCAGGCTAACTGTTTGAAGAACAAAACCAACCGTTCTAAAGTGAAATTCCAACAGACAACAGGATCTCGTAGCTATATTACACACTGCGAGGCTCTTGTAAATAGCTACTACTTCCTTCTTTTTTTGTGCCATATTATCGTATCTATATTGACTTGTTCCAAATACAGAGGAAAGCCTGTGCGGACCAAAAAGAACCTGAACCGAATGCAGTGCAAATCTTCAAGGATTGCCACACCAGCAAGATGAAGGGTATGAGCACACCAGTTCAAGCCGCTGTTGTAAGTCCTTACTCCTCCTGCCTTGAACTGATTGGTACTGTGATGTGTTCATTTAACTACTTGGTTTGCAGCCAATGCCAGTTACTCTGTTCACTTTTATTCACAGTTGTCTTAACGTATCATTTCACCTTACATGGTTTAAATGAGATGAAGGATATTCTTTTGGTCTTGATCTGTAATCTAGTTGTTATGTTCACGTGCGCACACAATGATAAAATAGCCTGTTTGTTTTATATCTGTTTGCCCATGATATGAATGATGTCATACTATGTTCATCTTACTTTAAACCACGTCTCTTTATCCTTAGATGTCAACGAATGTGAGGAAATAGACAATACAGTAGGCATGCTACATGGACATATGTTCCGAAAGTGATTTTATTATGTAGTTGGCACTACAATACATGCTAATGTATTACAGTAGTTCACCAAAATAAGTTATGTATAAACGTTTAACCTACTTTGTTTGTTTTTGTCTCATTAATAACTTATCTGGTACACTAATCTACAAGTTCAAACTTTCAGGAAGCTATGGAACAAATGATTGAACAGTCACAACCACCTGAAGGTGACGAGGCTACTACAGGCACAATGTCACCTCTTGCTGCAGTGCGTCAGTATCTCTCCACTAACAGTGCAAAAAGCACCTTCGTGCGTAATTCTGGGTTGGTTGTCAAGGTAACCTCGTCCAAATCGCCTACTGAACAAAATCTTCCTGCTAGACAGAGTGATATATCTGTGCTCCAGACACAAGTCCAATCCCCTAATGGACGTTGTTTCGGAAACAAGAATAGTGGTTGAGAAATGTTGTCAAGATATGAATGGTTTTGAAACCAGACTATCAGACATTCGCTTCGTTGTTCAAGAGCAATGGCGGAAAAAGGTGGAGATCGTGCTGCTCCATCAGATTCTACAGCCTTAAACATTAGCACTCATGTCAAATGATCTGTGCTTCTATACATCTGATGGTGCTTTTATCTGGAAGGACTGTAAACTTTATGCCAACAGGCCTTTTGTTGTATGGTTGGAATTTATTTTGTTGTGATACAACATTTATGATGCTGCCTCAGGCTGCAGTAATTACGACGCTATTTTTGTATAGTGTAGGTTTATCTTAGTAATGTATTCGGCCGAAAGCTTCGTAGGAGCCCAACATGCCAACATTCGTCGGGCCCATTCCAATTGGGCTAAAAACGATTACGGGCCGAAATTGGCATGTAGCCCACTAAAAATATCCGGGCCTAAATCAGCATAAGCTTTCATAATTTTCTGGTAGGCCTGTGCCCATAGTGGGCCTTTAACAGGCCTAAACATAATTTGGGCCCTCAGTAAAAATAGGCCGTTTACAGGTGTAAATATCTCGAGCCCATAAAAAACATGGGTCTTTAATAGACCGAAAGTGAGATTGGGCCCTAATTGTGCCAAATAACCCACTGGACTTAGCAGGCCGAAATGGTGGCCCATTTACGATGCGGATCTTTGACAGGCCGAAATTCGGACGGGCCGTAAATGCGCCGACCTAATACACGGGCCTTTAACAGGCCGGAACTTCGGTCGGGCTAGATTATCGTCATTTTTATATGGGCCGTTAATGGGCCCGATATGGCGTTGGGCCACATATGGCCCATGGTTTACGTCCGGCGTTAACAGGCCGAAAATGATAACAGGCCGAAAGTGGCCCAAAGCTATAGTGGGCCTCTAACAGGCCGAATGTCAGACATGGCCGAATATGACCCAAATCCTTCACGGTCGTTTATGGGCCGAAAGTTTTGATGGCCTGTAAATGGGCCCAAATGAAGCCGGACCTTTAACAGGCCGGAAATACATCGGGCCGTAATTCGGCCCAATTACTTAGCAGACTGTTAACGGGCCAGAAGTGACCATGGGCCGCGTTGATGACAAGTTTAGGACAGGCCGTTGACGGGCCGATTTGACAGAGAATGTTGGGCCTTTAGCTGGGCCGGCCCATTATGGTCTGCAGAATCTTGTGGGCCTTTAGCTGGGCCGGCCCATTGCGGTCCGCAAAAATCTTGTGGGCCTTTAGCTGGGCCGGCCCATTATGATCTGCAAAATCGTGTGGGCCTTTAGCTGGGCCGGCCCATTATGGTCCGCTAAATTTTGTGGGCCTTTAGCTGGGCCGGCCCATTATGGTCCGCTAAATCTTATGGGCCTTCGGTTGGGCCGGCCCATTTAAACTTTGTGGGCCACTTTTTGGCCGGTCCACGTGTCAACATATCATAGGCCCATCTTGACCGTTGGATGAGTGACACCTGTGCCAACGCGGAGCTGACGCGTGGATCCGTCAGCCAATGAGAATTTTACACGTGGAAAATCGGCATTGGTCGTGGCTGTTAACGGGTTATCGGATCCAAAATCTGACCCGGTAGCTTAACGGCGTTCCGTTACGGTGGATGCCACGTGTCGGTCACCCTTGACGAAAGCACTTCTGTGACGCGCGATTTATCGTCATGGAAGTGGACACTTCCGTGATGATAATTTTGGAATGTCATGGAACACTTTTACGACAGCACATGTATGACTATCTTGATTCTGTCATAAATTTGTCATGGATGTACATACATGACAGAAAACGCGACCTACTGTGACAAACACGTATCATCACGGAAGTGCATTTTTTTTTGTAGTGCATACAAGGTCGGAATGCGATGACTCGACATGACGCAACCAGCACGAAGCTGGAGTTGCAGCAGAATCTCGACCATGAAAAATGCACTTTCTTTTTGTGGGTGAATGAAAAATGCACTCGAGACCATCATCAGGCTAGAAGCATTTAGTTCATTGTTCAGCTCATACAAGGTCTGCTACCTACTACTCCTATGGACCTATCTAGGTTAAAAATCCTGCTACACCGAGACCGAGAGTGCGACGACTCTACATGCAACCAGCACGAAATTGCAGCAGTCTCCAGCATAGAGAAGAAATTGCTTCTCTAGCAAACTGCAAAAGAAACAAACATATTTGGCATGTCAGAATTTATACGGATAGATCAGAACTGTATACAAGGCGTTTTATTCAGTACTGTAACTGCTGATCGAGTCTTAAGGGGGCTCAGTGAGGCAAGAGAGGCAGAACCTTTCTGCGAAGACCATCGGATTTAAGAGAAACACTATCCTAGCAGTTTTTACTTTCTATGAGAGCATCTAAGATGTCGATTGACTAGTTTGGGAGTTTGCCCGCCAAGAAGTCCCAGAGTTCGTACATAAACCGCAATTTCCCGTGTATTTTCATGATAAGTAAAAAGCAACAAAATAAAGTGCCAGTTTCACATGTCAGGCTCTAAACCTCAAGCCAATAGGGAAATGGACGAAACGACGAGTGCGTTTCGCGAGAACATCCAACTCCAGTGCAAGAAACACAGTTATGTTTGCTCATAACTCGTAAGCAAACGAGTTTGTAATTTCATCCACAAACTGAGTTTGGCCAATTATGAAATCGGTGACCGGGCAAACGGTAAAGAAATATTTAATGCAGGTATTCCGTAACCTAGGCAAACAACGGTATAAGAACAATGTACCTGCCCCGATCAATCATTGTATCAGAATTCAGAAGCACACAACTTCATTAGTGTTCGTCCTCATCGTCAGAAGTTTGGTCATTTCCATAACCTGAACTTGCCCTAATTATGTAAACCTGCACCATTTACATAGAATAAGTCACATAATATGCACTTAGCAGTAAGATAAAATGGCCTCCCCATGATCAGGCCTTAAAAGAACCCCTTCCATTAAATGAAGGCAACTGGTACTGACATTGAGAAATTGTATCGTTTCCTGCAAACTGTGTGCAGAATTGGCAGTCCAAACAGGCCTAACTTCTTATCTTTCAATATGTAGACACAGCTCACTGGTTTCAACCATGGATAAAGCATATAACCTGCTTTATAATTTAAATCTAGGACATGCCAAAAACATTGAAGTTTGATACTACACAATGACTTGGTCTAGTTTGGTTATTATGCAGCCATAACAGGTTTTTCCCATGTAGGAGTAGTATACGACCACATTTGGAACAAGTTATATATATGCCCTCGTACCGAATGTGGAGTTCCTGGTAGTAAAAGCAGAGCGATTTTATCCATGGAATGGTGAAGATGCTAAATATATATATGCACACTTGGAACCGCAATTTCCCATATATAATCTGACCTTGAACTTTGTCCCGTCTGTGAGTTGGAAAACCAAGCAATCGCCATCGGCGAGGTCATGGTGGGCGGCGAACCGTCTCCACCCCTGGCTGAGGTAGCAGTGTCTGCCCAGTTTGCTGGCATTGTACAGCATGTGGAACTCGTCACCAGCCTCATCCACCAAGACGACCGCCTCGTCGTGCGCCGGGAGATGCTGGATGAAGTGCTTGGGGATTGTCTGTCACAACACAATGCATATAACCCACCTAATGAACATCCAATCCGACCCAAGAACCACATCCAGATCCAGTGCAAGTTTTTTGGCTATAATACCATCACGGCTGCCCTGCTGGCGCAGTCGTGGGTGATGGGCTTGACGAAGGCGGGCCAGAGGATGCCGTGAATCCGGCGCTGGAGCTCCTCCGCCTTTTGTTTGGCGGCGGCGGCGGCCCTCTGTTCGTCGGTCGGTCCTTTCCAAATAGTAGCGCCATATGCGGCGTACATTCCCTGGTGGTCGCGCTGCCGTGCGCCCTCGAGGTAGCTGGGCTGCTCCGGGAGGCCGGCGACGCGGCCGGACCGCCGGAGCTCGCCGGGCTCCGGGGCCTTGCGCTTCTGCGGCACCGAGGCAGCGGAGCAGTCATCATATAAGTAGGTGAGAAAAGGAAATGGGAGACCGGAGGCAAGGAAGGAAGAAGGGGGAGGATCTGACGGACCGGCCTGGGGTTGGGCTTGGGCTTGGGCCTGGCGGCGGCCTCGCGGACGGCGGCGGAGAGGTGGTGCAGGCGGAGCTCCTCCAGCTTCCGGCGGTTCTCCTCCATCTGCCTCCGGCGCTGCTCCTCGTACGAGTTCGATTCCGCCATTTCCCCTTCTGGATTCTGCTTCCTTCCCCCTCCTTCACTCTGCTCGTGAATGCGGGACGGTAGCAGACTCGTCAATTCAATTCAAGGCAGCAGTGGCCAACCGCCCACCCTCAGCTTCCGCGGTTTTTGCGATTCCCTCGGTTTCAGTACCCCCTCCAAAGTCCAAACACGAAAATGCCCGGCGTAGGACGGGCTACATAAAGCCCATTTTCAAAGGACGTCGATAACTCCCGACCGTTCCGTTTAGGTTGCTCCCAGTCCGAACGTTCGGGACAAGAGGGGCATCGATCGAACAACTCAGTTCGGGAATAGAGCGCCCCAGCCCGAACAACCCACGCACCAGGCCCTGGAGGCCTTATTCCTGTGAAAAGAAAAATGAAACATAAAGCCCATATTAAGTTATGACAAGTAAAAAGCCCAGTTTTTCTGTGAATAATAAACACGGGTCTTTTGCACAACAAAATTGCCATGGACTTTTGCCATTCTATGAAAAAATTGCCATGTTCAAGTTTATGTTTTAAAAATGGCACAAAAAGGGAGAAGTTGCCACGGAAATATATTTAAAAATGCCATGGGTATACATGTATATTTAAGATGCTACATAGTAAAATTTGCCATAATATTTAAATTAAATTGTCATGCTCTTTACAATAAATTTGCAATGGCAACTTAAAATAAAATTTGCAATGGCAACTTAGACTAAAATTTGCCATGTGAAATAAAAGTATTTTTGCCATGGCAAAAAATGGAGTTAAATTTGCCATTGCAAAAATGGAGTAAAAAATTGCCATGGCAAAAAATGGATTAATTTTTGCCATGGAAAAAATGGAGTACTTTTACCATGGAAATAAATTAAAAAATGCCATGGCTATACAAGTATATTTACCGTGCTACATAGTTAAATTTGCCATGTTCTGGAAATGTAAATTTGCCATAATATTTAAAACAAAATTACCATGTTTTTTACAATAAATTTCCCATGGCAACTTAAACTAAAAAATTGCCATGGCAACTTATACTAAAATTTGCCGTGTGAATAAAAGTATTTTTGCGATGGCAAAAATATGGAGGAAAATTTGCTAAACAAGGGCATGACAGAAGCTGTGGATGTTCTTAACATTCGGGAAATTTTCCATCTTCATTTACAAAAAAAATTGCCATGTTTAATTAATAAAATTTGCCATGCATCGTAAACTTAATTTGCCATGGTCTTTTACTAAAAATTAACATGGTCCGTGCTAAAAAAAATGTTGCGAAGAAAAATACATGAAACTAAAAAATGGCATGATCTGCAAACTAAAATTGCCATGATCAATTTCTAAACTTACCAAGATCAAATAATAAAAAGTTGCCATGGTTAATCAATGATAAATTGAAACTTGCCATCATCTATAAACCAAAAAAATGACATGGTCAATTACTAAATTTACCATGATCAAAATGAAAAATAGAGTTCCCATGGTTAAATTAAGAAATTTGCCATGGTTCCTGAACTAAATTTGCCATGGTTATTTGTGAAAAAATTGCCTACCATGATCAAATGAAAAATAGAGTTGCCATGGTTAAATTAAGAAACTTGCCGTGGTTCCTGAACTAAATTTGCCATGGTTATTTGCCAAAAAATTGCCTTCGTCTTGGCAATAAAAGTAATTCGCCATGTCAAATAAAAAGTTTAAATTGCCATGGCAATAAAAAATGTTTACCCATATTATGCTCGATCAATGATTGTAGAATTTGTTTCTTCTTCAATTGCATGGCCATATGTACTGAACCAATCAACCAAACATGCATACAAGAACTCGATGGATAACTCTGACAGTAAAATGAACATGACATTACTAAACCAAAACAGAGATTGTCTCAAACGATCGATTAGTTTGATTGAATCAACATGAAAGCAACATCAGATCATGTGGATTAGCAGCATTTATGAATGTCTGATATGCTTGGCACTCTGTCCTACCACTTGTACTGAATGGCAGTGCAAAAACACAATTGACACAAAAGCAAGGCAAATACTGAAACAACATTGGTGGAATGGATTGATCAATCAGACTTGTGGCTTCAACAAAAATCGCAGCGATGAGATGGATGGATGCATCTTGTACCTCGAGCAAGCCCCAAATGGAGGGGTCGACGGCTGACGACGCCATTGATACACTCGGAGCAGAAGCGGGAGCGGCTGCCACCGCCACTCGATGTCCTCCATAGCCGTCGACTCTCCTCAGCGACCGTGTGCGACGACGGGAGGACCCAGACCTTGGCCCAATCACTAGCCGCTCCCTCTTCTCGAGTGCCGCGGCCGCCTCCATATCTACCGGCTACGTAGCCGCCCGATGCAGCCATCCACATCCTCGCCGCCGTACTCGTGCGACCCGACAAAGCGACGCCGTGAACGGGTCCCCGCCGACCACGCCGCCGCGGCAGGATGTCGGTGGCGGGCGCGACCGGCAGCGCCACGCTGCTCGCACTCCCGGATGCGGCCTGCGCGCACTCGTGGTGCCGGACGGCGCCCTGGACGTGCAGGAGGAGCTCCCTCCCGCCGGACGCATCCTCACCGCCACCTCCTCCTGCAGGCGCGGCGTGGTGCCCGGCATGCGTCGCCCTATCGCACGGACGCAGCCCTCCCGCATCCTCTCCGCCGCACTCCCGCGCCACTCGCTGCCGCTCCAATCGCCGGAAGGACTCGCCGCTGTAATCGCCGGGGGGCTAGACTTGGGGGAGTGGGTGAGGCAGTGCTCGAGGGAAAAGGATAAGGTACTCGATGCGAGAAAAAAATCGTTCGCGTGAAATCGCCTTCAACCCGAACGAGTGCCTGGGATGACGTGGCAACGAAAGACCATCTAGATTCGTGCAACGGCTACGAGCACGTTCGGCTCCAGGTCCAGAAAATCCGAATGTTCGGCAGTTATAGATCCCGTTTTCAAAATACCATTTTCCACAGTGCAAAAATAAAATAAAATAAATTGCAGTACATACAGAAGTAGTAGTACATATGTAACACGTTTGAGAAATTTTTCATAACAGTATACTTTTATATGTGGCGTATAAAAAAGGACAAATACATGCATGAAAATAGGACAATTTTTCTTTGTTGTTGGGCCGGATTTTTTTAGCTTGCAAGTCAACCTATTTTTGAACGACAATTTACAGATTCGCCGCGAATATTCATACGAATATTTTTTTAAAATAGGGCTACATGTAGCCTGTCCTACACAACTTTGCTTCCAAACAAACAACTATATTGGCCCGGTTTGTTAGAGCATAGATAATAGTAGAGCCAATTACTGACCATATGTTACTGTCACGTCATTTATACCCGATCTAAGATAAACTATATAGCACAACTGCCATATCACGAGGTTCCGGCAATGGATTCATGTGGAGAGCCAGCCGAAGAGCTTGGGTATCCTCCCGAGACCGGCGGAGAGCCAGTCAGAGCTTGGGCATCCTCCCAGGACCGACAGAGCCGGGATAAAATCCAGCCGAAGCTCCATATAGGTGTCATGGAAGATCTTCTCTTTGGTAGGTTGATCCACAATCCGGTCATCATCCTTCAGTCACTCTAATCGCCGGGCCGGGATAAAATTCTTAGCCCTGCGCCCGTTAGCCACCAAATGAAACAACTTTGTGTTCGGATCACCATCTTGCAACCATCGAACCAAATCATTTTAGCAACCGAAAACAAACAGGAACAGCCTCGAAAAAATGCACTCGAGACCATCGTCAGTCTACAACCATTTAGTAGTTCAAGCAATCCAAGGCCTGCACCACGCGCTGCTACCTCCTACTCCCATCTAGTCTAGGTTAAAAATCCCGCTACACCGAGACTGAGAGTGCGACGACTCTACATTCATGCAACCAGCACAAAACTGCAGTAGCCGAGCCTCCAGCATCAGCGAAGAAATTGCTTCTCTAACAAACTGCAGAACAAACAAACATATTTCACATGTCAGCATTTATACGGATAGATCAGAACTGTACACAAGAGCATTTTATTTAGTATATATACTACAAAGCTGCTGACCGACAGACTGAGACAAGACAAGCAGAAACTTTGCAAAGAGCATAGGATTTAAGACAACAAAGAAAACTATCCTCACAGTTTCTACAAGTACATCTCCGATATCGACCGATCAGTTTCGGCATTTGGCAACAGAGAAGTCCCAGGCTTCATGAATAAACTGCAGCCCCCCAAGTGCTAAGAAAGATGCGGTTTGGAAATATGTGGGTCTCCTGGATATGTGGCATGCTATCGACCGCCTCGACGAGAGTTTTGATGAATGGCACGCTGGGAGCGAGTATCGCGACGGAGCGAGGGCTGCGTCAGGGCGATCCTTTATCGCCATTGATGTTTATATTGGTTATATGGAGGGCCTGCACCATATGTTCAACTACACTGATTTGCATGGGATGTTCACTCCGCTGGCCAGAAGGGGCCTAAAGCACTGCCTGTCATTCTTCGCCGACGACGTCATGTTATTTCTCAAGCCAAACACAGTGGACGTGGCGCTCTGCTCGGCCATCCTACAGGACTTCAGTGAGGCCTCGGGCCTCAAGATAAACCCCGCAAGATGCACTGCCATACCTATTCGGTGCTCTGTGGAGCAGGCTGATCAACTGAAGTTAGGGCTCGGTTGCCCATTGGGATCGTTCCCCTGCCGGTATCTCTGTCTGCCGCTAACAATCAGAAAACCAACGGCGATGCAATTCCAGGAAGTGGTAGATGGGATGACCAGAAGGTTGCCAACGTGGAGGGGGGCATACATGGACAAATCTGGAACACTCGTGCTTGTGCAATCCGTTCTTTGCGCAATGCCGATTCATACGAACGATGATGGCACTGGATGTGCCACCCAAGGTCTTGGCGAGCATGAACAAGATATGTCGGGGCTTCTTTTGGGCAGGGAGCTCGGACGCCCACGGAGCGAAGTGTGCCGTGGCTTGGCGCACTGTCTGCAGTCCGAAGTGGACTGGAGGACTAGGCCTAAGTGGGTGAATGTCACCTTGAGGGCTCGATGGCTGTGGCTACAGAGGGTAGACCAGGAGAGACCGTGGGCTGAGTTCGAGGTCAATGTTTCAGCTGAATCGCTTGCTGTTTACCGCGCGGCTGTATTCGTCGATGTGGGCAACGGTGCAGGCTTGTTCTTCTGGGAAGATCGTTGGCTATAGGGAAGATGCATTCAGGAGATCGCTCCTCGGCTCTACGATCGTGTCCCTCCCAGGATCCGGAAAAGCAGGACAGTTGGGGACGCTCTGGCTGGGGCTTGGCCTTTGGATGTCGGGTTGGATATGACCGTGGCCGAGATCTACGAGTACCTAAACCAATGGGAGTTGGTTATCAAGGTGGAGCTAAATCCGGGCGTGGTGGACAAGTTCAGGTGGGCATGGGAGACCTTGGGGCAGTACATGGCAATGTGAGATCTGCCTACGCGAGCCGATACTTTGGACGAGAAAAAGACCTGTCTACCACAGTAGTGTGGGACTGCAGAGCGCCATTGAGATGCACGCTCTTTACCTGGCTTGCCTATAAGAACAGATGTTGGACCTTGGTCCTTGGATCGCCTCGCGCGCCGTGGTCCTCTGCATCAGGAGGCCTGCCCGCTTTGTTGCCAGTTGCCAGAGAAGATCAGCCACCTATTGGTATCCTGTGTTTTCGCACGATCAGTCTAGCATCAGGTGCTTCTTGCTTGGGGACGTGAGGACTCGATGCCGAGTGGGACAAACAACTTGCTATCTTGGAGTGCTTCAATGCAACCACAGGCAACCGTACAGAAAGATTTCCACACAATTAACTTGCTCGTCTGTTGGCAGACATGGAAACACCGCAATGCTATTGTGTTCGATGGGGCAACTACAACTGTGGCCGTTCTACAAAGGATTCGCGAAGAGGGTAGGACTTGGCAGTTAGCGCGGATATTTCGGTCGGACATGTCTTCTTTCTTTCATAGGTTGCATATAGGTGGAACTTGAGTGAGTAGTTGCGTGTAACTCTGGCTAGTAGCCATCTTGTATACACGTGGATGGGTTTCTCACCCTTTTTTTATGAATATATGATACGCATGCTTGTGCATATTCTAGAAAAAAATAGCTAGCACATAAGTAACAAAGTAAGGTTACGATGCTCAAAATCTCAAACCAATAGGGAAATGGGAGAAACGGCCAGTGCGTTCCCTGAAAAGATCTAACTCCAGTGCTGGAAGTGCAGTTATGTTTGTTCATAACTCGTAAGCAAGCAGTTTTTTTTATCAGCAAACCGAGCTTAGCCAATTATGAAATCGGTGCATCGGCAAAGATAAAAGAAATATTGAGTTCAAGTATTAAACCCAGGCAAACAATGGTAAGAACAATGTACCTGCACTCCGATCGAACATTGTGTGGGAAGCACACATCTTCATTACTGTTCATCCTCAGAGTCATCGGAAGTTTGGTCGCTTTCATAGTCTGGGTTTGCTCTGAAAATGTAGACCTGCATCATTTACATAACCAATGAGATTGTACAATATGCACTTAGCAGTGAGATAAAACGGCCTCCTCACGATTGGGCCTTAAAAGAATCCCTTCCATTATCTAAAAAGATATAACTGGACAATCAAAGGCCAACGAATGAAATAATTCCTAGAGGCCCTTTTAGATCTGGCTGGAATGAAGGTGTATACAGTAGGGATGCTGAGCAATAACATCGTTTCCTGCAAACTGTGTGTAGAATTAATTGGCAGTCCAAGCAGGCCGAATTTCTCATCTATGAATAAGCAGACACATTTCTCAGTTCTGGATATGGCATATAACCCACTTTATAATTTAAACCTAAGACATGCGAAAAACATTGAAGTTTGATACTAAACAATGACCCTAGTGGGTAGCTAGTTATTATGTAGACATAACAGGTTTTTCTCATGTATATAAACTTAAAGACCATTGTTTCGACAGACGAACGCATGAAGGAGTATGAGGCCACCAAGCAACTTTCAAGAATGTTTAAGAATCGCAAGGCGACATTTGGAACACAAGGAATTCCACATGAAAACAAGTTATATATGCAGTCGCACTGAATGTGGAGTTCCTAAAAGTAAAAGTAGAGCGTTTTTTACCCATGGAACCGAGGGCATGCTGAATCTCACCTTGAACTTTGCGCTGTCTATCAGCTGGAAAACCAAGCAATCGCCATTTTCAAGGTCATGGTGGACGGCAAACTCTCTCCACCCCTTGCTGAGGTAGCAGTGTCTGCCCTCTTTGCTGGCATTGCACATCATGTGGAACTCGTCATCCGCCTCATCCACCAAGACGACCGCCTCATCGTGCGCCGGGAGGTGCTCAATGAAGTGCTTCGGGATCATCTGTCACAAGGAATATAATAACCCCCCAAAAAAAATTCAACAATCATCCGATCCAAGAACCACATTGCCTGACATCGAGTGGAAGTTTTTTTCTTGCTCCAGTACCATCTGTTTTGCCCTGCTGGCGCAGACGTGGGTCATGGTCTTGACGAAGGCGGGCCGGCGAATGCGGTGGATCCGGCGCTGGAGCTCCTCGGCCTTGGCGACGGCGGCGGCCCTCTCCTCGTCGGTCGGTCCTTTCCAAATACGAGCGTCATATGCGGCGTACACTCCCTGGTCGTCGCGCTGCTGCGCACCCTTGAGGTAATTGGGCTGCTCCGGGAGGCCGGCGACGCGGCCGGACCGCCGGAGCTCGCCGGGGCCCGGGGCCTTCCGCTTCTGCGACACCGAGGCGGCGGACGAGTCATATATACGGGAGAAAAGGAGAGGGAAGACCGGAGGCAAGGAAGGAAGAAGGGAGAGGATCTGACGGACCGGCCTGGGCTTGGGGTTGGGCTTGGGCTTGGGCCTGGCGGCGGCCTCGCGGACGGCGGCGGAGAGGTGATGCAGGCGGAGCTCCTCCAGCTTCCGGCGGTTCTCCTCAATCTGCCTCCGGCGCTGCTCCTCGTACGAGTTGGATTCCGCCATTGCCTTTTCGATTCTGCTTCCTCCCCCTTCTTCTTCCGCTTCTTGGGTGTTTTCCAGCCGCCCCGTGCTTGGGAGGTGAACTGGGCTGGGCAGGGAACGGGGAAAAGTAACGTGGCCCTAGAGGCCCGCCTTTCTTCAACCACCTCGCCTCCGCCTCAAACCCCACCACGCTCGGCGTGCCGAATGCATCGTCATTATTCTATTCTAGGAGGAGCCATGATTATGCTAATGAAAATTCATTCCTCTTGTTTAAATATTTTATTTTTTGACAAAGAGAAATATATTTAATATCACAGAAATATCAACTACATCCAGTCTCTGCAACAATGCAATACCGTAAAGACATTACAGATGCACACAGCCAGAGGACAAAAATAAGAAGAAGAAGGAGAAGAAGAAGAAATCTAGCTACGCTAATCAATTTCTTATAGCTGCAGCATTAACCACCACCTAGACAGCACCCGAAGTTCAAATTCTTCAAAAGCGACACCTCCAATAAGGAAGCAGTGCACAAGCACTGTCATCGCCCGATTATAGATTTTAGGTTCTCACCCTGAAGAAGATCCGCTCCGCACCCTCAAAACAATGTCTTCAACAAGGTCACTGCCAGACACAACCAATTAAGGCCAGACCTTGGGTTTTCACCTTGAAAGCTAAGACTCCGCACTTCACTTGTGCTGCCGCCCAACTTTGCCGATGCTGCTGCTATGAGTCACGAATCACCAAGGAAAGTCCTCATCGCCACGAAGACTCGATCCGTCATTACTAGGCCTCAGACTTAGCCAGCATGACGTTCTCCGCCGCTATCTTCACCATGGAAATCGAAATATCAACATGTCTCATAATGTCAACAGGCACCGAAGCTTCGCGTCACGTCCTCCTGAAGCCACTCGGGCTGAAATAGGGGTGCACACGACCGAATCTCATCCAATCTAGCAATCTACGAGCGTCAAGCACCCAATGAAGATCTCCGGCGGAGCATTTCAGAACTCATCAATGGCTAGATCCATGAGGGCCAACAATTGGCAGAACACCATCTTAGAGCAAAAAGAACTCAAGGACGGCACCACCCGCCGGCTCCCAACAGTAGGCCGGAGACCTCAGCGGGAACCGCCGCCACCACGCCTAGATGAATAGTTGAGCCACACTGAGCCCCCGGACCACTCGATGCCGCCCTGCGGCCACAGCGGCAGTCGAGGTCGCCGAAGAAATCTGAGGCCGTCGCCCAGGCGCCCATCTCCACCGACCATGCCGTCCAAGGCCACCATGAATCTCCGGCCGGAGATCCCGTAATGCGAGAAAGGATGGGACCCCCGCCGCCATTAGTCGCGCGAGAAGGATGAGGACCCGCCACCGCCGGTAGCCTCGCGGCCTTTAACTGGAGGCATCCTTTGGTGGCGGCGGGGGAAGCATGATCGGAGGGGGAAGGGGTGACGGCTGTGCTAGGGTTCCGCTCGAGTCATCTACTTTGTAGGCTCTCTACAGCGATCATACGGATAATAAGAATGTGTCAATATCAAATTGTGGATCACAAAGGCTCTATCATAAAAGGAATCTGAGGGACGGACCTCAAGTGGTTGTTTGGATATCGATGATTGACGAAATAGGGTTTCCCCCCGCTTTATATTATAAAGCCTGGACCAAAGCACACAGGTAGCAACAAGGTTCAACACACACACACACACACACACACATAGTACAATAAACACACCAGAGGTCTAGCTGGGGGAGCAGCACAATAATCCCCAAATAAGAAGCCAAAAGACAGCTACACTAATCCGGCTAGGGGGGGGGAGCGGCGGTGCAGACAAGCGGGCGGCGATGAACCGGAGCGAGGCGATGGCCCGATCGATTAAGACCCGATCCTGGCGCTGACTACGCGGCCGCCATAGCTATAGAAAACCACATAGTTTGTATACTGCATCAGTCGCACGAAGAGGAATAACATGCTCAATCACAAGCTTATTACGGATATTCCAAAGTGTCCAAAGAAGGGCACCAATGGCCACCCAAAGGGCCGGCCGCCCAGCCGCATGGTTGGCCTCAAGCACCTCCCCAAACATATCAGGGAGGTTGGTATGGCACCATCTGCCACCTGCAACCTCCCGAAAGCAACCCTAGAGGAATCTCGCCGCCGGGCACACGAAGAATATGTGGTTAGAGTCCTTCGGGGTCAAGCACAAGGGACACATCCCGTTGGAGGGGCCATTATGCTTCAGCACCTCCGTACCGGATGGGACTCGTCCGCGCACTAATTGCCAAAGGAAGATCCTAATCTTCAACGACAGCTTAATCTCCCAAAGGAGGTTCAATTCTATCGGTCTCGGAGTTGGCATAATCGCGTGGTACAGCGATTTCGTTGAGAACCGCCCACTGGGCTCGAGGTGCCAATGGACTACGTCCTCCTCCTCGGATGGGGAGTGGAGAGAAATGCATCCTACGAGGTCCCCCCACATATCCAGCTCGCCGGGACCGAAGGTCCTTCTAAAGGCGATCTGCGCGAGGTTTGACAAGGCTGACGCCACCGTCAAACACTTGTCGGTGCAAATATTGAAGAGGGCCTGGAAGCGGGAAGCGAACGGCAGGGGGCCGCACCACCGGTCCAACCAGAAGAGGGTGGCGGTGCCTCGGCCCACCTCCATTGACGATCTGATCCGAAGCACTGGCATCAATTGCACAATCGTTTGCCAAAACTGTGATCCCGGCTCTTTGCGCAAACGCTAGGGGTTGGCCCCGCAGGTATTTAGCTCGAATAATGTCAAGCCATAGGCCACCCTCACCAGAGGCGATCCTCCATAGCCATTTAGCTAGAAGGGCAATATTCATCCTTTTGGATAAGATGATCCCAAGACCCCCCGGTCTTTGGGCTTGCAGATCTCCGTCCACTTCACCATATGGTATTGGATATCAATGATTAGCTATGCGTTTATCAAAAACTTGTTTTTAGGAGATTTTTGGTAAAATCGGTTTTGCTAGTTTTCCTATGGATAATCAGTTTATGTACAATCACGTTTGGGGTAAAAAAAGCTAAAGCTGACTTCTCTAATTTCTTGTTTGGATAACGATGTCTCCCGTGAGTAGAGGAAGGAGCGGGCCGTGAGAAACGAGCGCACCGTGAGAAAATCAGTTACCATCAAGCACTTGCGAAACGTGTTTTTGGAAAAACCACTAATTGTCGTTTTTCTACAACTCTGAAATTCTGGATTTCCAGGAACCACGTTCTGTATATCCATAGATTAGTTAGGCAGTAATGCTACACCGGCGGACAGTTACAGGGTTTTACAGGGTGAGTTTCAGCTGGCAAATCGTGATTGGATTAAGGGGAGTGAGGGCCCCCACCCACCTGAAAATCAGGGGGGCAATGTTTAGATTGTTGAATAATTAGGCATTTTCCCGTTTAGTTTAATCCAGAAAAATAATGGATAAAACATGAATAGCAAAATATTGATGAAACTAGAAAGTAGCAACAATTCGTTGAGACTAGTCATACAATCAAAATCATAAGCAAAATGCATCATATCCATGTCAATTGCTATTAGCAATAAACCAAATGCTAGCCCTAACAGTGAGGATAAAATGGCATACGGCGCAGTAGCAGAAGGTGCAGATGTCCCGATCGTCATGTCGCTGAAGAGGTCCTTGACGTCGGGGAAGAAGTCGTCGTTGGGGAACTCGTCGTCAGTGATGTCGCCGTTTGCAGCCACGATGAACAAGACTCCAGCAGTTGCGTAAGGACTCTCCCCAAAAACCTGATCGCCCCTCTCCCGTACCGGATCACAAGAGGCGGGGTTTCGGAGGCCTGCTGTCTCACTCTCCGGTGCACGCCAGGAAGCGAGATGGGAAAGAGGTAGACGGTGCAATGCTCTGGAACAATGCGAAGAGTTGTGTCTCGTTGGAAAGAGGAGCGACCTCTTATAGGAGCAACGAGATGAAACTGAAATGGACGCACTAATTCTCATTAAGGAGAGGAGAAACAGACGCACTAAAAATCCTATTAAGTGGTCAGTTTCGTCTCTCATTAGTAGGCAAATCGTTTCAAGTTCTTGCATGACAAAATATGCTAGTACGCATGGTATGAAGAAACCAATGTACTAATGAAGAAATGAAACCAAAACCAAAATATTGATGCCATCAATGAGGAGATGAATGTCATCATTCACCACCATTCGGTTTCATTTTCCACTAGCGCAAATATTTTTGTTGGGGATCGTAGCAGAATTTTAAAATTTTCTACGCATCACCAAGATCCATCTATGGAGTCTACTAGCAACGAGAGGGAAGGAGTGCATCTACATACCCTTATAGATCGCGAGCGGAAGCGTTCAAGTGAACGGGGTTGATGGAGTCGTATTCGTCGTGATCCAAATCACCGATGACCGAGCGCCGAACGGACGGCACCTCCGCGTTCAACACACGTACGGATCAGCGACGTCTCCTCCTTCTTGATCCAGCAAGGGGGAAGGAGAGGTTGATGGAGATCCAGCAGCACGACGGCGTGGTGGTGGAAGTAGCGGGGATCCGGCAGGGCTTCGCCAAGCGCAAGCGGGAGGGAGAGGTGTTGCAGGGGGAGAGGGAGGCGCCAGGAGCTGTAGTACTGCTGCCCTCCCTCCCCCCACTATTTATAGGGGCCCGGGGGGGAGGGGCGCCGGCCCTCCTGGAGATCCCATCTGAGGGGGGCGGCGGCCAAGGGGGTGGCTTGCCCCCCAAGGCAAGTGGGGCGCCCCCCACCCCCAGGGTTTCCAACCCTAGGCGCAGGGGGAGGCCCAAGGGGGGGCGCCCCAGCCCACTATGGGCTGGTTCCCTTCACACTTCAGCCCACGGGGCCCTCCGGGATAGGTGGCCCCACCCGGTGGACCCCCGGGACCCTTCCGGTGGTCCCGGTACAATACCGATAACCCCCGAAACTTTCCCGGTGGCCGAAACTGGACTTCCTATATATAATTCTTCACCTCCGGACCATTCCGGAACTCCTCGTGACGTCCGGGATCTCATCCAGGACTCCGAACAACTTTCGGGTTTCCGCATACTAATATCTCTACAACCCTAGCGTCACCGAACCTTAAGTGTGTAGACCCTACGGGTTCGGGAGACATGCAGACATGACCGAGACGACTCTCCGGTCAATAACCAACAGCGGGATCTGGATACCCATGTTGGCTCCCACATGTTCCACGATGATCTCATCGAATGAACCACGATGTCGAGGATTCAATCAATCCCGTATACAATTCCCTTTGTCAAGCGGTATGTTACTTGCCCGAGATTCGATCGTTGGTATCCCAATACCTTGTTCAATCTCGTTACCGGCAAGTCTCTTTACTCGTACCGTAATGCATGATCCCGTGGCTAACTCCTTAGTCACATTGAGCTCATTATGATGATGCACTACCGAGTGGGCCCAGAGATACCTCTCTGTCATACGGAGTGACAAATCCCAGTCTCGATCCGTGTCAACCCAACAGACACTTTCAGAGATACCTGTAGTGTACCTTTATAGTCACCCAGTTACGTTGTGACGTTTGGCACACCCAAAGCACTCCTACGGCATCCGGGAGTTACACGATCTCATGGTCTAAGGAAAAGATACTTGACATTGGAAAAGCTCTAGCAAACGAACTACACGATCTTTACGCTATGCTTAGGATTGGGTCTTGTCCATCACATCATTCTCCTAATGATGTGATCCCGTTATCAATGACATCCAATGTCCATAGTCAGGAAACCATGACTATCTGTTGATCAACGAGCTAGTCAACTAGAGGCTTACTAGGGACACGTTGTGGTCTATGTATTCACACATGTATTACGATTTCCGGATAATACAATTATAGCATGAACAATAGACAATTATCATGAACAAGGAAATATAATAATAACCATTTTATTATTGCCTCTAGGGCATATTTCCAACAATTTTAACTTCTTTCTTGTCATGCATGAACGTGCCACATGGGCCTATGGGATTTTCCTAGAAATTATTGGATATAACAGATGGTTTAAATCCCAATAATTCTAACAATCCCCCACCAGATCCCAGAGGCACATCAAGTTTGCCTATGGTTCCAAAACATTGTTTATATACCGGTGTTTCGGTGGAGACTGTTAAGTTGAACTTCCACCTAGAACTCCACGCTACACTCGTTCACAACTTGAACAGTGGACTACGCCTTGAACTGCAAGTTTTGTGCAAACAAGTTTCACGTAAGAGCCTTGACCGATACTAGACCGCTGAAAACTTTCCCGCGGGTAGGAGCATATGCGTCATACTCCGGGGCCTCTTCATGAGTTTATTAGAGAACACCCAACTCTCACAGACCGCGACGTTTAACAGTCTAACTCATATAGGTGTGTTCTTTCTAGATGTTCTGTAGGACAACATCTTTGCCTACCCAAGCCATTCAAAACACATTAAGATAAATATCAGCCTACCATACAGATTAGGAGAGAATTGCATCATAACGGAGTGGATTTTGTCAAATAAATATTCTCCTCTCAGTTATCCAATAGTTTGTCTCGCCAATTCTAATTCACGGGATCTCCGATCACAAAGAATGGGTTACCACCATGAACAACTTATGTAGTGGGTCTCAATCCCATCTCCTTCGATGCATTGTCTATCACATTTCGTGATAAACCCTTTGTGAAGGGATCTGCCAGATTCTTCGATGTGTTTATATAGTCCAACGCTATAACTCCGGAGTTTCTCATGAACCTGACAGATTTCAGTCTCCTTCTCACGTGTCTTGATGACTTCTTATTATCCTTAGAACTGTTTACCTTGACGATCACTGTTTGATTATCACAGTTCATTAGAATAGCTGGTATTGGTTTTTCAACCACCGGCAAGTCCATCAAAAGTTCTCGAAGCCATTCTGCTTCAACTGTTGCCGTGTCTAATGCTGTGAGTTCTGCTTCCATTGTTGACCTTGTTAAGATGGTCTGCTTGCAAGACTTCCAGGAAACAGCAGCACCACCAAGTGTAAACACATAACCACTTGTCGCTTTAAGCTCATCAGCATCAGATATCCAATTTGCATCACTATAACCTTCAAGTACTCTTGGATACCCGGTATAGTGAAGCCCATAACTCGCAGTACCTTTCAGATAGCGCATTATTCTCTCAAGTGCATGCCAATGAACATCTCCCGGGTTTGAAACAAACCGGCTTAGTTTACTCACAGAAAACGAGATGTCAGGCCTCGTAGCACTAGCTAAATACATAAGCGAGCCAATGATTTGAGAATATCTCAATTGATCCTTTGTTTCTCCTTCGTTCTTCCGAATTAAAACACTCGGATCATAAGGTGTCGGAGAAGGTTTGCAATCTGAATATCCAAAGCGATCCAGAATCTTCTCCACATAGTGAGACTGCAAGAGAGTGATCCCACCATCACCACCTCTTAAAAGCTTGATGTTCAAGATAACATCAGCTACTCCAAGGTCTTTCATCTCAAAGTTTTGATTCAGAAAATCTTTCACTTCCTGAATGACCTTGAGATTTGTTCCAAATATAAGTATGTCATCAACATACAAACATAATATAACTCCTTCGCCCCCACCATGGCGATAGTACACACACTTGTCGGCTTCGTTTGCAACAAAGCCCGTAGATGTCAAAGTTCTTTCGAACTTCTCGTGCCACTGCTTAGGTGCTTGTCTCAAACCATACAAAGATTTCAACAATTTACACACTTTTCCTTCCTGACCATCTACTACAAAACCATCGGGTTGTTCCATGTAAATTTCCTCCTCCAACTCTCCATTTAGGAAAGCTGTCTTAACGTCCATTTGATGAACGAGAAGATTGTGTGAGGCGGCCAATGAGAGTAGTACTCGAATGGTGGTCAATCTGGCCACAGGCGCATAAGTATCAAAGAAATCTTCACCTTCTTTTTGGGTATAGCCCTTGGCAACAAGTCGTGCCTTGTACTTTTCAATTGTACCATCGGGCCTAAGCTTTTTCTTAAACACCCACTTACACCCTACAGGTTTACACCCATAAGGACGATCAGTGATCTCCCATGTCCCATTAGCCATGATAGAATCCATCTCACTACGCACAGCTTCTTTCCAGTAATCAGCATCATAAGATGCATAAGCTTCTGAAATAGAAGTGGGAGTATCATTCACGAGGTACACAATGAAATCTTCACCAAATGACTTTGTGGTCCTTTGTCTCTTGCTCCTTCTAGGAGCTTCATTGTCATCCTCCTCAGGAATATCTGTGTGTTTCTTCTCGGAATGTTCCAATGGAACAGTAGGTCCAGGAGTTGTCTCTGACCTCTGACTAGATGAGCTAGGCATATCCTTCATAGGAAAAATATCCTCAAAGAAAGTCGCATCATTCGACTCCATGATGGTACCAACATTCATGTCAAGTACCTCAGATTTCACCACTAGAAATCTATAGCCAATGCTATGGAAAGCATAACCCAGGAAAACGCAATCAACTGTTTTTGGCCCAAGCTTACGCTTCTTGGTAATTGGTACATTGACTTTCGCCAAACAACCCCAAGTTCGTAAGTAGGAAAGTTTAAGCCTTTTCCTTTCCCATTCTTCAAACGGGGTAATCTCTTTATTCTTCGTAGGAACTCTATTTAGGACATGACTTGCAGTCATCAAAGCCTCCCCCACCATTCCCTGGAAAGTCCCGCTGTATCTAACATGGCGTTAACCAAATCAGTTAGAGTTCGGTTCTTTCGTTCGGCAACCCCGTTTGACTGGGGAGAGTAGGGAGGCGTCCTCTCATGTATTATACCATGTTCCTCACAAAATAAATTGAACTCATTGGAAAAATACTCTCCACCGCGATCCGACCTAAGCCTTTTGATCTTTCGATCGAGTTGATTCTCTGCTTCGGCTTTGTAGATTTTAAAGTAGTGCAAAGCCTCATCTTTTGTTTTCAACAAATATATCATGCAATATCTAGTAGAGTCATCGATTAGAGTCATGAAATATCTTTTTCCACCTTTTGTCAACACACCATTCATCTCACAAAGATCTGAATGTATGAGTTCAAGTGGTGCCAAATTCCTCGCCTCAACAGTCGCATGAGACTTGCGAGGTTGCTTTGCTTGCACACAAATTTGGCACTTAGAACCTTTGACAATTGTAAATTTTGGGATTAAACTCAAATTTGCTAGCCGCGTCATGACACCAAAGTTAATATGACAAAGTCGTGAATGCCAAACATTTGATTCGGTTTCACTGCAAACATGATTAATAACTTTAGTGCAAAAGTCTGACAAAGATAAGCGGAACAAGCCTCCGCTCTCATAGCCCTTCCCAACAAATTGTCCACACTTAGATACTACAACCTTATTGGACTCAAATACCAATTTATAACCATCTCGACACAAACAAGAACCGCTGACAAGATTTTTATTTATAGCAGGGACATGCTGCACGTTCTTCAGTCGCACGATCTTTCCCGAAGTAAACTTCAGATCGACCGTACCAACACCATGAACAGAAGCATGTGTCCCGTTTCCCATCAGCACGGGTGTAGTTCTTGCGACCTGATAAGAAGAAAACATGTTTATGTCAGAACACACATGTACATTGGCACCGGTGTCAATCCACCAATCTGGAGAATGACATACTGAAAGGATGGTAGGAAATTTACCATACCCGACATCTTTCATGTCAACATCGCCAATAACAACATTAGCGGTCTTGCTATTGTTCTCATTCTGACGCATGTCCCAGCGGTCCTTGCAGGATGAAGCCCAATGTTCTTCACTGCCACATACATGGCACTTTCCTTTCTTCTTATAAGTATCCTTCTTCTTCTTGAAGTTGACAGGTTGTGGGGCTTTGTACTTGCCATCAAATTTTCCTTTGCCCGCATAGTTTTTGTTCTTGGGTTTGTGGGTTTGGAAATTTCTCTTTTGTACCAAATTGGCACTGGAATTCCCCTCATGGAAACGAGCACGTGTGTCTTTTGCCCTCGCCTTCTCTTCTACATCAAGAGTGCCAATTAGATTGACAACAGTAAACTCTTGCCTCTTATGCTTCAGAGAGGTAGCAAAATTCCTCCATGAAGGAGGAAGCTTGGCAATGATGCCTCCGGCAATGAATTTGTCCGGTAACACACAATTGAGATGCTCAAGTTCTTTAGTGAGCGACTGAATCTCATGAGCCTGCTCAACAACGGAGCGGTCATCAGTCATCTTGTAGTCATGGTACTGTTCCATGATATACAACTCACTTCCTGCGTCCGCGACTCCAAACTTGGCTTCGAGTGCATCCCACATATCTTTACCGACCATGATGGTCATGAATGGATCGACAATCTTGTCGCCAAGAACACTCAAGACAGCACCTCTAAAGAGGGTGTCTGTAGCCTGGAAAGCTTGCTCCTGCTCAGTAGTCAGCTCTCCCTCTGGCTTGCCTTTAGAGGCGTGAAAACAGTTCATGGTGGTAAGCCAAAGAACTGCCCTCGCACGCCACCTCTTATAGTTCACGCCCTCAAATGGTGCGGGCTTGAGAGTTGCAGCAAAAGCAATAGGAGAAAATTGCCTACACATATCAGGTTTTTGGATTGTTGAATAATTAGGCATTTTCCCGTTTAGTTTAATCCAGAAAAATAATGGATAAAACATGAATAGCAATATATTGATGAAACTAGAAACTAGCAACAATTCGTTGAGACTAGTCATACAATCAAAATCATAAGCAAAATGCATCATATCCATGTCAATTGCTATTAGCAATAAACCAAATGCTAGCCCTAACAGTGAGGATAAGATGGCATACGGCGCAGTAGCAGAAGGTGCAGATGTCCCGATTGTCATGTCGCTGAAGAGGTCCTTGACGTCGGGGAAGAAGTCGTCGTTGGGGAACTCGTCGTCAGTGATGTCGCCGTTTGCAGCCACGATGAACAAGACTCCAGCAGTCGCGTAAGGACGCTCCCCAAAAACCTGATCGCCCCTCTCCCGTACCGGATCACAAGAGGCGGGGTTTCGGAGGCCTGCTGTCTCACTCTCCGGTGCACGCCAGGAAGCGAGATGGGAAAGAGGTAGACGGTGCAATGCTCTGGAACAATGCGAAGAGTTGTGTCTCGTTGGAAAGAGGAGCGACCTCTTATAGGAGCAACGAGATGAAACTGAAATGGACGCACTAATTCTCATTAAGGAGAGGAGAAACAGACGCACTAAAAATCCTATTAAGTGGTCAGTTTCGTCTCCCATTAGTAGGCAAATCGTTTCAAGTTCTTGCATGACAAAATATGCTAGTACGCACGGTATGAAGAAACCAATGTACTAATGAAGAAATGAAACCAAAACCAAAATATTGATGCCATCAATGAGGAGATGAATGTCATCATTCACCACCATTCGGTTTCATTTTCCACTAGCGCAAATATTTTAACTTCTTTCTTGTCATGCATGAACGTGCCACATGGCCTATGGGATTTTCCTAGAAATTATTGGATATAACAGATGGTTTAAATCCCAATAATTCTAACATAGTTGATTAGAAAGGAGCCTGTAGAAGCATGTAAGACCCCGTATGTTTAGCATTTTTGTTAGTTAGGCCCTGTACAACACGGGTGCTTAGGCAGATGCTTCAGTAAGAAAACCGTTTTTTTTCTTCAAGATAGCTGGACGCGGGTGCTTAGAAAGAGGGACAAAAGCGAAGTCTGGCTTCCGGTGCTAGCCTGTGCTTGACCATCCATAAGACTAGAGTTAGCTTTGCTATGCCTTAATTAAAGTGGTCTAAGCATCCATAGGAAGCGCTCACCATTGCGGGGCGACAATATTTTAAAACGCCATGCTGCTCTTGCTCTTTAACCATCGGTCTGTAAGCACCGGCCATTGTACAAGGCCTTAGGGTACACAAACAACATTTTATTCGGTTAAACATTTTTTCTCATTTGTAGAGAATGTGTTCTATATATTCTATCTATCTATCCAAACAAGCAGGGATGGATTGTGTTGGAGATCAAAGTGAAATCTCTGTCGTTTGTATTAGATGATCTCCAATATATACAAGTTGTAAGAGAGGCGACGCTTGAGAGAGGCGCCTGTTGAGGAGTCAACCAACGCAACGGTTGATACGAAGTCAACCGCCTGTGGTTCGTGCAAGGGTAGATTACCCCTTAATTAACATGTGTTAATTAAACTCTAACAGATTGCATCGGGAAACGGCCGCATCGGCACATTGGAACCCGCCAGCATAAATGGTTCGACAATGCGCGTTGTAAAGTACCTGGTTCGCTCAGAGCTCACGCGGGCCTTCCCAACGGACCCTCCGAGCCACCAGGTAACAGTGCGTGTCTTATACCCGGTCAGCCTCGTACGGCATACCTTTCCGTATGGCGCGTGATTCTCCCGGCTTCGATTCAAGGGTCAATTCATCTCCTCCTGTTCCTCGCCATCAGCTTCATCGCAAACGAGCGACCGGGCACGAGGCTAACCAGCCTGTCGCCGCCTCATGTTTTGTAACGTACCGCGAGCTAAAGGGAGTTGCATGCGATAACAAAAAGTTCGCTCGATAAAGATCTTTGTTGCTATGTGAGTATTTTTATGGGTGTTCATATCCCGCTAATAATTATTGACCAGGAGGTGTTTCATACATGTCCGCATATTATCGGACCAGTACGTAGGTTCACACACTTAACGCATAGTGGTATTTAAGAGAACTAGAAGGTATAGAGAATGAAAGAAGAGCTTCTCAAAGTGTTTCACATGATCCCAAAAAGTGGTTTGGTGATGTCAAAAAGTGTCTTGAAAGATGAGGCAAGCTTATGGTGAGATGTTGTTTGGCAAATTCACTCTCTCGTGTTGAACCGCGGGCGCCTGTCAACCCCCCCCCCCCCCCCCCCCCCTCGCTTTTGGACCATATGGTTGTTGCCGTCACAACAACTATAGGGTGGTCACCATGTTGACATTATGTTCTTTGCACCAGGGGACGCTAAATGTGGTGTGGGGGAGGTGCGGTGCACGGTTGGCATTATTTTTCCTGTTAGTCTTAACTTTTTTTTCTTTTTTGTGTGATTTTAAAATTTTGATTTCCTAAAAATTTGAAAGTTTAGAATTCTGAAAGTCAAAAGATCTAAAAGCTCAAATTTCAAAAGGTTGAAAATTGAATTCGAAATTCTAAAACTGAAATTTCAAAAGTTTCAAATTCCGAAAGCCGGCACACAAATTTCTGAAAATCCACACCACAAATTCTAAAAGCCCCGAAAAAGAAAACTTTCTAAAATGATATGTTCTTGTTTTTAGCAGATGTACTCCCTCCGTTTCAAAATACTTGTCGTGGTTTTAGTCCAAAGTAAAAAAAGAGCATACAGGGCAGCCACTAGTTAACCATGTCATTTCGGGGTATTTCATAGGTATGGGGAGTCTAGAAAAGAAGGTGCTCTGTACGCGAGAAATTAACTCTCTCTAAAATTCCCACTACTAACTGCGATGAAACACTAAACATGGGTTTCTGACAAATAAACAACTTCTCAATCCTAATCCACCAACGAACTCATACCCTTAAACTCACATTTGTCCTTTCTGTATAAAAGGAAATTGCTTCTGGATCTAAGGCTCCAAGGAGCCCGATTTTCGGAAATTTCAAAAGATTTTTTTTCAAGAAAAAAACCTTTGAAGTTTCAAATTGTGAAAACAAATAAACATATACGTAGGGGTGCACACTACATGTATGTGAAGTTTCATGATGAAAAATCATGTATATCTAGCCAGCACACCATTCACTATGGAAGTTCATGATTTTTTTTGTAGCTCACATCATAACGTATCTCATCATGAAAACTTAGAGAAATGTAATATACATCCATATCTATGTGTATATTTTGTTTCAGATTTATTTGAAACTTTAAAATATGATGATTTTGCCTGTTCAGCACCCACCCGAGCATGTGCTCGCGGAAGAGAAAACCCATCCCATCTGTGACACAGACAAAGGCACCTCAAACAAACAGGAACAGTCACGAAAAATGCACTCGAGACCATCATCATCAGGCTAGAAGCATTTGGTTCATTGTTCAACCCATACAAGGTCTGCACCGCGATCTGCTACCTACTACACCTATCTAGGTTAAAAATCCTGCTACACTGAGACCGAGAGTGCGGCGACTCTACACGCAACCAGCACGAAACTGCATTAGCCGAGTCTCCAGCCTCATCGAAGAAATTGCTTCTCTAACAAACTGCAAAAGAAACAAACATATTTGACATGTCAGCATTTATATGGATAGATCAGAACTGTATACAAGAGCATTTTATTTAGGGGTTTTTATCATTTATGCCACTAGTTGTGTCTCACTACTCAGTTTTGCCATTAGAAGTTACAACTACTCAAAAATGCCATCGATATGTGAGATGCTTGCTCAAAAATGCCATTAGATATCTCAAAAATGCCATCGCTCCGTTAGATGTTTGCTCAAAAATGCCATTAGACAATGTTATTTTCACTTCAAACCGTTGACAATGTTATATGAGAAAAATAAGCCTAGACCCACATGTCAGTTCTCTCTATCTCACAATGATAAGTGTGGCCCCACTTGTCAGGAGTAACCAAGCGAATAATTTACAGGAATATAAGAACGCTGTTGGGATCAAGTAGGCCCCACACTTTGTAGTGAGATAGAGGGAGAGCTGGCATGTTGGTCCATAGGTATTTATGTCATTATGACATAGCAAAAGATATTTGAGATCACAATAATGGTGTCTAGTGGCATTTTGAGCATGTGTCTAACGAAGCGATGGCATTTTTGAGCGGTTGAAATTCCTAGTGGCAAAACTGAGTAGTGGGACACAACCCGTGGCATAAATGATAAAACCCCATTTTGTTTTGGCGACTGCTACAAATCATTTGGAGTGCTGATCGAGTCTAAGGGGGCTGACTGACGTAAGACAAGCAGAACCCTTGCGAAGAGGAGAGGATTTAAAACAACAAGGAAAACTATCCTTACAGTTTCTACGAGTACATCTCTGATGACGATCGATTAGTTTCGGCATTTGGCAACATAGAAGTCCCAGACTTCATGAATAAACCGCAGCTCTCCATGTATTTTCATAGCATAAGACATAAGTAACAAAATAAGGTTGCCATGCTTGAAATCTCAAACCAATAGGGAAATGGGAGAAACGGCAGTGCGTTTCGTGAAAAGATCTAACTCCAGTGCTGGAAACACAGTTATGTTTTGTCATAACTCATAAGCAAGCGGGTTTGTATTTTTTTTATCCGCAAACTGAGCTTGGCCAATTATCAAATCGGTGCTTAGGCAAAAGATAAACAAATATTGGATTTAAGTATTCGACCTAGGCAAATAATGTTAAGAACAATGTACCTGCCCTCCGATCTAACATTGTATTGGAAGCACACATCTTCACTTCTGTTCATCCTCAGAGTCATCGGAAGTTTCGTCGCTCTCATAGTCTGGGCTTGCTCTAAAAATGTAGACCTGCATCATTTACAAAACTAATGAGGTTGTACAATATGACACTTGGCAGTGAAATAAAACGACCTCCTCACAATTTGGTCTTAAAAGAATCCCTTCCATTATCTAAAAAGATACTATAACAGTAGACAATTAAAGGCCTGTGAATTAAATAATTCCTAGAGGCTCTTTTAGATCTGGCTGGAATGAAGTTATATACAGTAGGGATGCTGAGCAATAACATCATTTCCTGCAAACTGTGTGCAGAATTAATTGGCAGTCCAAACAAGCCTAGTTTCTTATCTATGAATAAGTAGACACAGCTTACCGGCCTCAATTTCGGATATGGCATATAACCCACTTTATGATTTAAACCTAAGACATACGGAAAACATTGAAGTACGCAGTCTAGTTATTATGTACACATAACAGGTTTTTCTCATGTATATAAACTTAAAGACCATTGTTTTGACAGACGTACGCATTAACGAGTATGCGACCACCAAGCAACTTTCAGGAATGTTTAAGAATCGCAAGGCTGCATTTGGTACACAAGGAATTCCACACAAATTTCGCATGAAAACAAGTAATATACGCAATGTACTGAATGTGGAGTTCCTAAAAGTAAAAGTAGAGCGTTTTTTACCCATGGAGCCGAGGGCATGCTGAATCTCACCTTGAACTTTGCGCTCTCTATCAGCTGGAAAACCAAGCAATCGCCATTTTCAAGGTCATAGTCGACGGCAAACTCTCTCCACCCCTTGCTGAGGTAGCAGTGCCTGCCCTGTCTGCTGGCATTGTACATCATGTGGGACTCGTCATCCGCCTCATCCACCACGACGACTGGCTCATCGTGCGCCGGGAGGTACTCGGTGGATTGCTTCGGGATAGTCTGTCACAATGCATATAACCCACCAAATGAACACCCACCCGATCCAAGAACCACATTTGCCTCACATTCAGTGGAGGTTTTCTTGCTACAATACCATAAAGTTTGCCCTGCTGGCGCAGGCGTGGGTGATGGGCTTGACGAAGGCGGGCCAGCGGATGCGGTGAATCTGGCGCTGGAGCTCCTCGGCCTTGGCGGCGGCGGTGGCCCTCTCCTCGTCGGTCGGCCCTTTCCAAATAACATCGGCGTACAGTCCCTGGTAGTCGCGCTGCTGCGCGCCCTTGAGGTAGTTGGGCTGCTCCGGGAGGCTGGCGACGCGGCCGGACCGCCGGAGCTCGCCGGGGGGCGGGGCCTTCGGCTTCTGCGACACGGAAGCAGCGGACCAGTCATGCATACGGGAGAAAAAGGAGATGGAAGACCGGAGGCAAGGAAGAAGAAGGGAGAGGAACTGACGGACCGGTTTGGGGTTGGGCTTGGGCCTGGCGGCGGCCTCGCGGACGGCGGCGGAGAGGTGATGCAGGCGGAGCTCGTCCAGCTTCCGGCGGTTCTCCTCAATCTGCCTCCGGCGCTGCTCCTCGTACGAGTTCGATTCCGCCATTTCCCCTTCCTGATTCCGCTTATCTGCTTCCTCCCCTTCTTTCTTCTTCTTGGGAGTTTTCCTGCTCTTGCTCTGTTTGGGTGGAGAACTGGACTGAGCAGGGAATGGGGAAAAGTGGCGTGGCCCTAGATTCGTCTCCTTTCTTCTTCTAACGGCATCTCCAACCCCCGCCCTTAAACCAGTTGCAACCGATTCAAACATGTTTTGTCATCCAACACAATCCTGCATCAGTCCGTCGAGCGCTCCGGATACGCTTCTTCCAGCAAACAGGAGACAAAGTGGGCGTTTTGTGGGTGTCCGGACTGCTACCACGGCTGCTTTCGGCTACCCTGACAGGCTGACCCACCCAAAAATCTCACTCGCCTCTTGAGCGCTTTTCACCAAACGTTTGCGCCGCATGTCGTGCCGCATTCATGCCGGTCCAAAGCATGCAAGACCGACATTGATGTTGCGCGATGTGACCGGACGGGAGGGCGACGCTGACAGACGCGACCTCTCGGCGGCGACGGCGCGTCCCGAGAAACCAACTCCGACTGCTGCGCCGCATTGAAGTGGGTTGACTGCCCCTTTCGCTTGGCCTGATCGTGGCTATTTAAGCCGTGCGCCAGCGACGCAGGCATCTGCACTCCACCTACCCGAGCACCGTCCCCCTCCCCGTTCCTGTCCCCGAGCCCAGCGGCGATGCCGAAGTCGTGGTTCTCCCCCCATCCCGACATGCGAATGCGGTGGAAGTTCCCCGTCAGGCGAATCTTGGCGTTGCCGCCCTCTCTCTCCATGCCCCTTGGCATCCACAGGGGCGGGATCCTCCGGCAAGGAGGGGATAGTCATCTCCCCCCAGAGATGAGGAGGACTAGTTGCCGGAGGAACGGCCCTGTCTCCTCGTGGGAGGCCGCTCTGATAGATGAATAATTCGTCCGTCAGATGGAGATCATGATGGAGCGCTCGCTCTATCAGATGCGCCCGACGCCACCATCCAGATGCGCGCCCGCGTGAAGCGGGAGCCGACATCCCATTACGGCGGGTCAAGGACGAACCCGCGTCCCCGCTGGGCAACCTCGGCCTCCACATCAAAGGCCGCGTCCCCCCAACGCATTTGTGGCGTCAAGGACGAACCGGCGTCGCCCCCGCCACATAGCCGGTACGCCCGCATTGATAGGCCCGCGTCGCCACAACCGCCGCCTTGTAACGGAGGAGCTGCTGCCTGCGATCACTAAGGCGCGTGACCGCATCCTCCACTACCTCGGAGGAGGAGGTTACAACGGTTGTCGGTGTCAAAACCGACGGATCTCGGGTAGGGGGTCCCGAACTGTGCGTCTAAGGCGGATGGTAACAGGAGGCGGGGGACACAATGTTTACCCAGGTTCGGGCCCTCTCGATGGAGGTAATACCCTACTTCCTGCTTGATTGATCTTGATGATATGAGTATTATAAGAGTTGATCTACCACGAGATCGTAGAGGCTAAACCCTAGAAGCTAGCCTATGGTATGATTGTTGTTATCCTATGGACTAAACCCTCCGGTTTATATAGACACCGGAGGGGGCTAGGGTTACACAGAGTCGGTTACAAGGGAGGAGATCTACATATCCGTATCGCCAAGCTTGCCTTCCATGCCAAGGAGAATCCCATCCGGACACGGGTCGAAGTCTTCAATCTTGTATCTTCATAGTCCAACAGTTCGGCCAAAGGATATAGTCCGTCTGTCCGAGGACCCCCTAATCCAGGGCTCCCTCAGTAGCCCCTGAACCAGGCTTCAATGACGATGAGTCCGGCGCGCAGATTGTCTTCGGCATTGCAAGGCGGGTTCCTCCTCCGAATACTCCATAGAAGATTTTGAACACAAGGATAGTGTCCGGCTCTGCAAAAGAAATTCCACATACCACCGTAGAGAGAATAACATTTCCACAAATCTAATCTACTGACGCATTTTGCAGCATGACATCACACCACGGCCCGGTCATTATTCGAACCGTCTTTCACAACCAGCCACATCACGTATTGCGAGGCGGTTTTTATTGGCACGTCCTGTCGAAGCAGAGATCGTGTCCCTTTTTTCACGGGATTCTCATGAATACGGGTATGGGTAACCCAATCGTGCCTGTTGGTATGACTCCTCGATTTTAGGCAAGTCCCAAACAGCCACGCGGAGGACGCTTGATATTCATCCTCTTTACAAAGGGGCCTAGGCCTGTCCCCTTCTTCTCGCGCTCAATCGAATCCTTCCCCCACCTCAAGTTCCAACACCCAAGGCTCAGGCTAGGTGCTTCGGACCTACAATCATGTCCGGATCCAACCTTCAAGGTCGGTGGATGCCCTCCTCTGTCACAGAGGAGGACATCAAGAAACTAAGAGAAGCTAGGTATTTGACTAGCGAAATCTCGCACAGGCTACCTGCTCGAGGGCAGGTCATTCCCGCTCCTGAACCTGGCGAGAGTGTCGTATTCGTCTCCCACTTCCTCCGAGGGCTAGGTTTCAGTCTAGATCCCTTTGTCAGAGGGCTCATGTTCTACTACGGGCTCGATTTCCATGATCTGGCTCCGGATTCCATCCTTCACATCTCGTCGTTCATCGTCGTGTGTGAAGCCTTCCTCCGCATTACCCCACACTTCGACTTATGGCTCAAGACCTTCGATGTGAAGCCGAAGATGATTGAGGGGCGACACGCAGAGTGCGGAGGTGCCGTAATAAGCAAAGGCGCCGATGTTCCATGGCCAAAGGGTTCCTTCCCGGAGGTGTCCAGTTTATGGCAACGGGAGTGGTTTTATATCACATCTCCCCGGGGTACTAAGTGGGTAGCCGCCCCTGCCTTCCGCTCGGCCCCCGCCACAACTGGCGTCATGGGTCAACAAGGGGCTGGACTGGGGGCCAGTAAATGATGTGCCGACATTGCAGAGTCGCATCCGAGATCTCCTCGAGAGAGATGTCAGCCTTGTTAAGGTAATGCAAGTCATGCTAGTTCGTCGAGCCCTGCCTTGCAAACGTCGACCTCTCCGTATGTGGGAGTTCAACCCGGAAGGACCGCGAACTATTCAGCACTTCTTCGGCGTGACGCTCGAAGAGATGTACAGATCGTTCTTCGGATCACAAATAGAGTGTCCGGACACCTCCGAGGATGCGGGTCTGAACTGCAATCATCCAGACACTCAAGTAAGTAATTCCGCGGCCGAACACGTTGTCTTTTAATTTATCACAACATCATTCTGAAAAGTCGCCTTTTGACCAGGACTGGATAAAAAAGGCGAAGATGATCAGGTGTCCGGCCCCCCTTCCCGAGGGCTCACTGGATCCTGTACTAGCCAGGATGCTTGAGCTTGCGCCTTATCAAGCGCCATCAGGGGAAGATAAAGGGAGGAACAAAGAGGCCGAGAGCGAGCCTCACTCACTATTCATCCAAACTGGGGGAATTAGTGCCTCCGTGAAGGAGGATAACCGGGGGGAAGAATCTAAAATCCCCTCTCCCCAGGGAAGGAAGAGGACCGCCTCTGAAGACTTGGAAGTAATGGTCTCCAAGCGAGGGAAGAATCCTTTGTCGGAGGATCCTACCCCAGAGGGCATCCTTACCGCACAGTACCCGCAAGGGGACCAGCCCTCTACCGAGCTGTAAGTAAACGAAAGTACTTTATAGTAAATATATCCTGCTTCATTTCCGAGAACGATAACCGAGGCGTGTGTCTTGTAGTTCGGATCATAGCCCTTCTCGACAGAGTTCGTCTTCGGGGGATCTTCTTCTGGAGATGATGGAGAGCGAAACACCTCCCCGTGCCTCCCCGCCTCGTGAAGCAGGCGACCCTGAGGTGTTGTCACGGAGGATTTCTCCTGATCCGCCAAGGCCAGAAGGTAAACCTTCGGCCAACCGAAGTCCGGGGTATTCGGCTCCTAAGGAGAGCAACAGAAAGAGTCCAGAACCGTCCGGTGTGCGATCAGACGCATTGATGAATCTTCTGGAGCAAGCGGCTATCTCAGAAACGCATCGTGCGCTAATGGGCACGGTGGTTGAGAGGATTTCATCCGCCGAAAGCAGGTTGCATGAAGCTTTTATGAGTCTGCTGAAAGGCTTTGAGGTACGCAAAGTAATATATATTTTTTGGACGATACCGCACACGCTAGGTGTGGCCTATGCAGATAGTAGCCCCTGAGACTCTGGTTGCTGTCGAAAAAGACGGAAAATAGAGGATCATAGTCCCAGGTAATAACCGTGCTGCTTTCATGTGCAGGTGGCTGCGGGTCCGGTGGCTAGCCGGACTGGTGAGTTTGCCGAACTGAAGCGGCAACTTGATGCGGTAGATGTCGACATCGTGCTTGTAAACAAGCGGCTTGACGAGGCACAGGGTATGTATTCTCCTAGGATCAATACATATTAAGAGGAGCATGATGCTAGTATCTGTAATATGCTGTGACTGCATATGGAGCTGTCGCCGTGGAGACCCTTCGGGCAGAACTTGCCCGAGCCAAGGAACAAGCCAGGAAGAGTGATGCGGCCGCCCTAAAGGTGGTCAAAGAGCTAAGAGCCGAACAGGCTGCCCATCGCCAGAGCAAAGAGAAAATAGCCAAGATGGCTGTTGAGCTGAAAGATGCCGCCGGCCGGTATGAGCTTCTTGAAAAGGAAAGCCAAGCGAAGGCGGCGGAACTGAAGGAGGCCATGGAAGCGGCCAAGGAAACCCGCTCGCAAATCAGAGCGGTGAAGGAGGAACTCCGTCAAGCCGGAGATATTGCGGCTGGGAAGCCCTTTTTGTTGCGGACGAGGTTTGGAGACCCGAAGTATGCCCCTCTGGATAAATTATGGAGTTCTGCAGACGCGTACTTGGATTTAGCAGCGAGTGCCGTTGATGCGACCAAGTTTTTCAAAGATCAGAAGGATCATGCAGTGGAAAGGTTGTTCTGGTCACAGTTCCGCACTCCAACGCGTCCGCTGCTGTTAAATGAACAAATGGCCGAGTGGGCCGAGCTCCATAGGTTGTCTGGACTTGCTATGAGGTCCGTCGTGGATCACCTTTGGCCGGAGGGACCGCGGCCGAATAGTTATTTTGGTCTAGTGCAACAATTCCTTGGTGCTGTGCCGCATATCGACGCTGTGAAGAGGTCGGCGTTCATAGAGGGTGCACGGATGGATCTTGCCCGTGTCAAGACATACTGGGCAGAGATGGAGGCCACCACTATTGCATCCTAGAGTTCGGCGGTAGGCCGGGTATCGGCCGAGCACTATTTTGAAGAAGTCTTAGAAGGCGTGTGTAATAGAGGCTCAGTGCTCGAAGCGTATCATGTTCTAGTGACATGTATCTCAATTGTAAGAACAATGCTTATTAAATTATAAAGGCTGTGTTTATACTTTTGCCTGAAAGTATTATGATGCCTCCTGTGCGGCCGTTTTATGTATATATGTATATAACCTGAAAGTTTGCAGTCGTCGGCTTCAGCCCCCACGCATATAATGCGGGGGTGTTCGCAAAAACGTGTATTCACACTTGATCCAACGTCTTGGTCCATTAAGGAGGTGATAGCGCAGCGAACGAGGCAATCGGACTATATTGCTTTAACACTTTCACTTAGCCATAGGAGTTTGATGGTGGGACTACTATATAGCCCCTGGTACCTCCGCGCTCATCCGAATACGGGGCGCGTACATACATGACCGGGAAACGGCCCTTCGTTAATGCGGAGGAATCCTGAAGATTCCGCTAAGTCATCAAGTGGTTGACTAGTCTCGCACTTTATTATGACAGTCAGTTTTCGGCTTTCTCTACTGAGGTGCTCGTCCGAATGAACCAGGGCACAGTCGCAGTAGTTCTCCCGGTGCCACCTTAGCCGATAGAGCGGAACGTAAGGTAGCAAAACGCGGGAGCCGGGCAAACCCAACATTTGACCAAATCCATGATTCGGAGCTGATGCATATAAGGCCAAACTCGCGACGCCGAACACTCCCTAAGGTATTCGGTCTTTACAACATATACCGAGCTGAATAACGCCCTTGATAATGATCCCTGAGTGTCCAGGTACGTGCATCGTTCTGACGTGGCGAAATGCCAATAACGTCAGCATCGCTCTCGGTTATGCTGAGTATCCGGAGGATGTGAAGCAACAAGAGACAGTAAAAAAGGTTTACGCAGGGTCTTAATCTAAAAAGAAACCTTTGAGCGGGGCCCTGCTGCACGTCTGCGCCTGTGTCTCTGTTGTGCCGTATCCTGGAAGGGTGTAGCATGATTACCATCTGTAAAAGAGAAGGACTTAGGTGAAAGTTGTCGTGCGAAAAAATTGGTTATTCTCAATAAACCATTAGAAATCAAGATAAGTAAGGTCGAGCCGAACTGTAGTCCTTTTACATGCGGGAAGCCCCTGGTACCGCCTATGAGGGTAAATCCATCGAACCAATCTTAGGTATATCTAAGCTGTTACAGCTAGTGATGCGCCGGACTCGTCTAGCCGTGTCCGCGGTCTTGACGACCGATCATTTATTCTGGTTGGAGAGGCCGTTTAGTGTCCGGCTGCTAAAGCCGCCACACGTTCTTCCGCGCATAAGGAACGCTCAATATTTCCGCTAATTGTGATGATGCCACGTGGACCGGGCATCTTAAGCTTAAGAGAAGCGTAATGCGGTACTGCATTAAAACGAGCAAAAGCTGCTCTTCCGAGTAGTGCTTGATAGCCACTTCGAGATGGAGCGATGTCGAAGGTTAACTTTTCGATTCGGAAGTTCTCGGGAGAACCGAATACAACCTCTAGTACTAGAGAGCCCGTACAGCGGGCCTCTGGGCCTGGTATTACTCCCTTAAAGGTAGTATTACTATGGCTGATTCTTGTCGGGTCTATCCCCATTTTGCGGACTGTGTCCTGATATATCAGATTAAGACTACTGCCGCCGTCCATAAGGACTCGTGTGAGATGGTATCTGTTGATTATTGGGTCTAACACCAAGGCAGTCAGTCCTCCGTGCCGGATACTTGTCAGGTGATCCCTGCGATCAAAAGTGATCGGGCAGGCCGACCAGGGGTTGAACTTAGGGGTGACGGGCTCTACGTCGCGTGTGTCTCGGAGTGCATGTTTGCTTCTCCTCTTCGTCACGTGAATCATATTCACTGTTTTGACCTCTGGTGGGAATTTTTTCTGTCCCCCAGTGCTTTGCTAGCGAGGCTCGTCCTCGTCTTCACTTGGTGTCTCCCTCCCCTTGTGTTCGGCATTTAGCTTACCGGCCTGCTTGAAGACCCAGCATTCTCTGTGGGTGTGATTTGCAGGTTTATCGGGGGTGCCATGAATCTGACATAATTTGTCTAGAATCTTGTTTAGGCTGGACGGTCCATCTCTGCTACCTTTGAAAGGCTTTTTCCGCTGACCGGGTCGAGAGCCCCTGAATCCGGCGTTTACCACCGTGTTGTCTGGGCTGTCTTCGTTGTTTCGACGCTTGCTTTTACTGCGTCGTGGTTTTCCATTGCCATCCCTAATTTCGGATTTGGCTGGGTTGCTGGTGCTACTACGGGCTAGCCAGCTATCTTCGTGAAGGAAATATGCCCTAGAGGCAATAATAAAGTTATTATTTATTTCCTTATATCATGATAAATGTTTATTATTCATGCTAGAATTGTATTAACTGGAAACATAATACATGTGTGAATACATAGACAAACAGAGTGTCACTAGTATGCCTCTACTTGACTAGCTCGTTGATCAAAGATGGTTAAGTTTCCTAGCCATTGACATGGGTTGTCATTTGATTAACGGGATCACATCATTAGGAGAATGATGTGATTGACTTGACCCATTCCGTTAGCTTAGCACTTGATCGTTTAGTTTGTTGCTATTGCTTTCTTCATGACTTATACATGTTCCTATGACTATCAGATTATGCAACTCCCGTTTACCGGAGGAACACTTTGTGTGCTACCAAATGTCACAACGTAACTGGGTGATTATAAAGGTACTCTACAGGTGTCTCCGAAGGTACTTGTTGGGTTGGCGTATTTCGAGATTAGGATTTGTCACTCTGATTGTCGGAGAGGTATCTCTGGGCCCACTCGGTAATGCACATCACTATAAGCCTTGCAAGCATTGCAACTAATGAGTTAGTTACGGGATGATGTATTACGGAACGAGTAAAGAGACTTGCCGGTAACGAGATTGAACTAGGTATTGAGACACCGACGATCGAATCTCGGGCAAGTAACATACCGATGACAAAGGGAACAAGGTATGTTGTTATGCGGTCTGACCGATAAAGATCCTCGTAGAATATGTGGGAGCCAATATGAGCATCCAGGTTCCGCTATTGGTTATTGACCGGAGACGTGTCTCGGTCATGTCTACATAGTTCTCAAACCCGTAGGGTCCGCACGCTTAACGTTTCAATGACAGTTATATTATGAGTTTATAAGTTTTGATTTACCAAAGGTTGTTCGGAGTCCCGGATGTGATCACGGACATGACGAGGAGTCTCGAAATGGTCGAGACATGAAGATTGATATATTGGAAGCCTATATTTGCATATCGGAAGTGTTCCGGGTGAAATCGGGATTTTACCGGAGTACTGGAGGGGTTACCGGAACCCCCCGGGGGTTAATGGGCCATAGTGGGCCTTTGTGGAGATGAGGAGAGGCGACCAGGGCAAGGGCCGCGCGCCCCTCCCCCCTAGTCCGAATAGGACAAGGAGAGGGGGGCGGCGCCCCCCTTTCCTTCCTCTCCTCCACCTCTTTCCCCCTTCTCCTATTCCAACAAGGAAGGGAGGGAGTCCTACTCCCGGTGGGAGTAGGACTCCTCCTGGCGCGCCTCCTCCCTGGCCGGCCGCACCTCCCCCCTTGCTCCTTTATATACGGGGGTAGGGGGGCACCCTAGAGACAACAATTGATCATTGATCTTTTAGCCGTGTGCGGTGCCCCCCTCCACCATAGTCCACCTCGATAATACTGTAGCGGTGCTTAGGCGTAGCCCTGCGTCGGTAGAACATCATCATCGTCACCACGCCGTCGTGCTGACGAAACTCCCCCTCAACACTCGGCTGGATCGGAGTTTGAGGGACGTCATCGAGCTGAACGTGTGCTGAACTCGGAGGTGCCGTGAGTTCGGTACTTGATCGGTCGGATCGTGAAGACGTACGACTACATCAACCGCGTTGTGCTAACGCTTCGGCTTTCGGGCTACGAGGGTACGTGGACAACACTCTCCCCTCTCGTTGCTATGCATCACCATGATCTTGCGTGTGCGTAGGAAATTTTTCAAATTACTACGTTCCCCAACAGTGGCATCCGAGCCAGGTTTTATGCGTTGATGTTATATGCACTAGTAGAACAAAAGTGAGTTGTGGGCGATATAAGTCATACTGCTTACCAGCATGTCATACTTTGGTTCGGCGGTATTGTTGGATGAAGTGGCCCGGACCGACATTACGCGTACGCTTACGCGAGACTGGTTCTACCGACGTGCTTTGCACACAGGTGGCTGGCGGGTGTCAGTTTCTCCAACTTTAGTTGAACCGAGTGTGGCTACGCCCGGTCCTTGCGAAGGTTAAAACAGCACCAACTTGACAAACTATCGTTGTGGTTTTGATGCGTAGGTAAGAACGGTTCTTGCTAAGCCCGTAGCAGCCACGTAAAACTTGCAACAACAAAGTAGAGGACGTCTAACTTGTTTTTGCAGGGCATGTTGTGATGTGATATGGTCAAGATAAAAGTGTTCCCCCTGAGTATGCACCGTTGCCAAAGTTCGTCGTGCCTAGACACCACGTGATGATCGGGTGTGACAAGCTCTACGTCCATCTACAACGGGTGCAAGAAAGTTTTGCACACGCGGAATACTCAGGTTAAACTTGACGAGCCTAGCATATGCAGATATGGCCTCGGAACACTGAGACCGAAAGGTCGAGCGTGAATCATATAGTAGATATGATCAACATAGTGATGTTCACCATTGAAAGCTAATCCATTTCACATGATGATCGGTTATGGTTTAGTTGATTTGGATCACGTGATCACTTAGAGGATTAGAGAGATGTCTATCTAAGTGGGAGTTCTTAAGTAATATGATTATATGAACTTAAATTTATCATGAAGTTAGTACCTGATAGTATCTTGCTTGTCTATGTTGATTGTAGATAGATGGCCCGTGCTGTTGTTCCGTTGAATTTTAATGCGTTCCTTGAGAAAGCAAAGTTGAAAGATGATGGTACCACCTGCGCCAGCAACTGCAGACATTGTGAATGCCTGGCAGTCACGAGTTGATGACTACTCGATAGTTCAGTGTGCCATGCTTTACGGCTTAGAACCGGGACTTCAATGACGTTTTGAACGTCATGGAGCATATGAGATGTTCCAGGAGTTGAAGTTAATATTTCAAAAGAATGCCCGGATTGAGAGATATGAAGTCTCCAATAAGTTCTATAGCTGCAAGATGGAGGAGAATAGTTCTGTCAGTGAGCATATACTCAAGATGTCTGGGTACTGCAATCACTTGATTCAACTAGGAGTTAATCTTCCGGACGATAGCGTCATTGACAGAATTCTTCAATCACTGCCACCAAGCTACAAGAGCTTCGTGATGAACTATAACATGCAAGGGATGGATAAGACGATTCCCGAGCTCTTCGCAATGCTAAAGGCTGCGGAGGTAGAAATCAAGAAGGAGCATCAAGTGTTGATGGTCAATAAGACCACCAGTTTCAAGAAAAAGGGCAAAGGGAAGAAGAAGGGGAACTTCAAGAAGAACAGCAAGCAAGTTTGTGCTCAAGAGAAGAATCCCAAGTCTGGACCTAAGCCAGAGACTAAGTGCTTCTACTGCAAGCAGACTGGTCACTGAAAGCGGAACTGCCCCAAGTATTTGGCGGATAAGAAGGATGGCAAGGTGAACAAAGGTATATGTGATATACATGTTATTGATGTGTACCTTACCAGAGCTCGCAGTAGCACCTGGGTATTTGATACTGGTTCTGTTGCTAATATTTGCAACTCAAAACAGGGACTATGGATTAAGCGAACACTTGCCAAGGACGAGGTGACAATGCGTGTGGGAAACGGTTCCAAAGTCGATGTGATCGCCGTCGGCACGCTACCTCTACATCTACCTTCGGGATTAGTATTAGACCTAAATAATTGTTATTTGGTGCCAGCGTTGAGCATGAACATTATATCTGGATCTTGTTTGATGCGAGACGGTTATTCATTTAAATCAGAGAATAATGGTTGTTCTATTTATATGAGTAATATCTTTTATGGTCATGCACCCTTGAAGAGTGGTCTATTTTTGATGAATCTCGATAGTAGTGATACACATATTCATAATGTTGAAGCCAAAAGATGCAGAGTTGATAATGATAGTGCAACTTATTTGTGGCACTGCCGTTTAGGTCATATCGGTATCAAGCGTATGAAGAAACTCCATACTGATGGACTTTTGGAACCACTTGATTATGAATCACTTGGTACTTGCGAACCGTGCCTCATGGGCAAGATGACTAAAACGCCGTTCTCTGGTACTATGGAGAGAGCAACAGATTTGTTGGAAATCATACATACAGATGTATGTGGTCCGATGAATGTTGAGGCTCGTGGCGGATATCGTTATTTTCTCATCTTCACAGATGATTTGAGCAGATATGGGTATATCTACTTAATGAAACATAAGTCTGAAACATTTGAAAAGTTCAAAGAATTTCAGAGTGAAGTTGAAAATCATCGTAACAAGAAAATAAAGTTTCTACGATCTGATCGTGGAGGAGAATATTTGAGTTACGAGTTTGGTATACATTTAAAACAATGCGGAATAGTTTCGCAACTCACGCCACCCGGAACACCACAGTGTAATGGTGTGTCCGAACGTCGTAATCGTACTTTACTAGATATGGTGCGATCTATGATGTCTCTTACTGATTTACCGCTATCGTTTTGGGGTTATGCTTTAGAGACGGCTGCATTCACGTTAAATAGGGCGCCATCGAAATCCGTTGAGACGACGCCTTATGAACTGTGGTTTGGCAAGAAACCAAAGTTGTCGTTTCTTAAAGTCTGGGGCTGCGATGCTTATGTGAAAAAGCTTCAACCTGATAAGCTCGAACCCAAATCGGAGAAATGTGTCTTCATAGGATACCCAAAGGAGACTGTTGGGTACACCTTCTATCACAGATCCGAAGGCAAGACATTCGTTGCTAAGAATGGATCCTTTCTAGCGATGCTTAAGTCTGTCCGAATCATGTATGCAATTGCTGCATTTTGTGATTATGAAATTTGGCAAATGGATGTCAAAACTGCATTCCTGAATGGATTTCTGGAAGAAGAGTTGTATATGATGCAACCGGAAGGTTTTGTCGATCCAAAGGGAGCTAACAAAGTGTGCAAGCTCCAGCGATCCATTTATGGACTGGTGCAAGCCTCTCGGAGTTGGAATAAACGCTTTGATAGTGTGATCAAAGCATTTGGTTTTGTACAGACTTTTGGAGAAGCCTGTATTTACAAGAAAGTGAGTGGGAGCTCTGTAGCATTTCTGATATTATATGTGGATGGCATATTGTTGATTGGAAATTATATAGAATTTCTGGATAGCATAAAGGGATACTTGAATAAGAGTTTTTCAATGAAAGACCTTGGTGAAGCCGCTTATATATTGGGAATCAAGATCTATAGAGATAGATCAAGACGCTTAATTGGACTTTCACAAAGCACATACCTTGACAAAGTTCTGAAGAAGTTCAAAATGGATCAAGCAAAGAAAGGGTTCTTGCCTGTGTTACAAGGTGTGAAGTTGTAACACCCCGGATGTAACTTCCCATATTTGTAACTCCGACTCTTGCCATTTTTGGCTATGTGTTATGATTTTCCCTTCATTGTCGGGTTTTGTTTTTCATTTTGCATTTTGTTCATGTCATGCATCTCATATCATGTCATCATGTGCATTGCATTTGCATACGTGTTCGTCTCATGCATCCGAGCATTTTCCCCGTTGTCCATTTCGCCATCCGGCACTCCCACCTCCTCCGGCGCACCCCTCTTGTTTTCTTTTCGTGAGCGGGTGTTGAACGTTCTCGGAATGGACCGAGGCTTGTCAAGTGGCCTTGGTATACCACCGGTAGACCACCGGTCAAGTTTCATTCCATTTGGAGGTCGTTTGGTACTCCAACGGTTAACCGGTTAACCGCAGATGCCTTCTATGTGTTGCAGCAAAAACCCCTCTCTAAACAGCACAAAATCCACCAAACTCTCTTCCATGCTCTAGGTCGTTCGATCACGATCGTGTGGGCGAAAACCGCACCTCATTTGGAGCCTCCTAGCTCCCTCTACCTATATATTTGCACCTCCCCCCGAAATCTCGGATCCCGAAACCCTAGCCCTCTCCCTCCGCGCGCCGGACGTGTCCGCCCGGCGCCGGACGAATCGTGCCGCCGCCCTCGTCCAACCAGAACGTGCCACGTCACCCCACCGGCCACCCTCTCTCTCTCCTCCACCGCGCGGCCCGCCGAAGCCCGTTCCCGGCCCGCGCGAGCCCGCGGGATCCTGCCGCCGCTCGCCGCTCCTTCCCGTCCTCTGCCCGGCGACCGCGCCGCCTCGCCGCCTCCATGACGCCGCCGCCTCGCCGCCACCGCAGGTCGCCGCCGGACCTCGCCGGTGCCGCCTCCGCCCGCGGCCCCACCCGCCGGACCCGGGCACCGTCGTCCCCGACGCCTCCTCTCCCTCCGACGCCGGCCGCCGCCTCCCTCCCCTCTCCCGTCGCCGGCCAGCGAGCCCCGGGCCCGATCGGATCTGGATCTGGCTGTGCGTTGACTTTCTCTCCTCCCCCGATTTTCCCTAAGTCTGAAGATTTTTACAATATGTGCACCTGTTCAACGCATCATAACTCTCTGCATATAGCTCCGTTTCGTGCGTGTAATATGTCGAAATGTTCGTCTCGTGTTGCTCTACATTTTGTTCCATTGAACCATGTTCATTTGAGTCCATCTTGATGCCCAAATATCTAGTGCAAGAGTGCTAGTTGCTGTTATCTGCTGTTACTTAGCAGAACTTGAGGATTTGTTATTTTTGTTGCATTTAATCTGTGTATCTTATGGGCATAAGCTCTACATGTGTTTTGTTGTATGCCATGCCATCTTTACAGAGGTGTATGCCATGTATTTTTGTGATCTCTGTGGTGACTAGCACAAGCATGCAAACTAGGCTTCGTAATGTTTCTGATTTCAGAGACTTGGTAATTTCTGTCTGAAACTGCTATTATTTTGTTGCTATGTATCCATGTGCCTACAGAGATATCCATGCTTATTTTGGAGATGTTTAGTAAGGATGTTTTGTAGATATTGTTGTAGTTGATGCATTCCTGCCCTTATTTGCAATTATGGAGTGCCATAGCATGACTCAATCTTGCTCTACTTTTGCTATAAAATATTTCTGGCAGATTGTTTACGTGTTATTCAATTTTTGCCAAGGTTGTTGTAGTTGTTCCATACATGCTATGTACTTGATCTTGCCATGGATAGCTTCATAAACATGCCATCTTGCTGTAGGTATGCTTGCTTTGTCATGCATTGTTTTGTGGTGAGTGCATCAAGCTCACCAAGATGCCTTCATATTATTGTTTCTGTCATGCTCTGTTTTCTGCCAAGTCTGAAACCTGTTAACGAAACTTGCTATGTTTACATGGTTGCCATCATATCTTCTGGTCCTTTTTGGCTTATGGTCAGTAAGGGACTTTTGTCATATACATTTAGTAGAATTCTGCCATGCCTTGTTTTGCTATGTTAAGTTCTTGTAGCATGTTGTTTTCGTGCTCTGAACATTGCTACCTGATGCTATTTCAGTCATGTCCAGTAATTTCTGCAAGTCTGTGAACCTGTTATCTTTTGCACTTTTGCCATGCTTGTTTGAACCTGCTGTGGTGTGAACTAGCCGTAGCTCAGTGTTCATCTTTTGTCAAGAATATCCTATAGATTACTGCCATATGATTTGTTGCTACGTTGGAGTGCTGTAGCATTGTTACTTGTTGCATTCTAAGTGCTATCATGCTGTTAATCGCAGATTCGTGTCATTCTTGTTTTGCTTGCCATTTGCAAACCGTGCATCCGTTTCCGGTGATCTTTATATCTATTTCGACCGAAATCATCTCATCTTTCGAGTGGCATGCTTGGTTTGCCAAGTTACTGCCTTGTTCATCATTTTCCTTCCGGAGCACGCATATGCATCGCATATCATATCTTGCATATCATTCTTGTTTTGCATCGTGTTGCTTGTGCATTTCCCGTGATTGATTGTGGTTCCATTGCTTGTGTTCTTGTCTTGGGTAGAGCTGGGAGACGAGTTCGTGAACGAGGAACCTGTTCAGTACGCTTACGAGGATCAAGCTTTCGACAACTCTGAGAACCTTGCAGGCAAGATGACCATACCCTCGAAATCACTTCTATCTTTGCTTTGCTAGTTGTTCGCTCTATTGCCATGCTGCGCTACCTATCACTTGCCATATCATGCCTCCCATATTGCCATGTCAGCCTCTAACCATCCTTTCCTAGCAAACCGTTGTTTGGCTAAGTTACCGCTTTTGCTCAGCCCTTCTTATAACGTTGCTAGTTGTAGGTGAAGTTGAAGTTTGTTCCATGTGGGAACATGGATATGTTGGGATATCACAATATCTTTTATTTAATTAATGCATCTATATATTTGGTAAAGGGTGGAAGGCTCGGCCTTATGCCTGGTGTTTTGTTCCACTCTTGCCGCCCTAGTTTCTGTTTTACTGGTATTATGTTCCTTGAGTTTGCGTTCCTTACGCGGTCGGGTGATTTATGGGACCCCCTTGACAGTTCGCCTTGAATAAAACTCCTCCAGCAAGGCCCAACTTTGGTTTTACCATTTACCACCTAAGCCTTTTCCCCCGGGTTTTCGCGAGCCCGAGGGTCATCTTATTTTAACCCCCGAGCCAGTGTTCCTCTGAGTGCTGGTCCAAACTAGAGCATCGTGCGGGACCGTCCCTTGGCAACTTGGGTTATGTTGGTACCTGTACGCTTCGCTTATCCGGTGTGCCCTGAGAACGAGATATGTGCAGCTCCTATCGGGATTTGTCGGCACATTCGGGCGGCTTTGCTGGTCTTGTTTTACCATTGTCGAAATGTCTTGTAAACCGGGATTCCGAGACTGATCGGGTCTTTCCGGGAGAAGGTTTATCCTTCGTTGACCGTGAGAGCTTATGATGGGCTAAGTTGGGACACCCCTGCAGGGTATTATCTTTCGAAAGCCGTGCCCACTGTTATGAGGCAGATGGGAATTTTTTAATGTCCGGTTGTAGAGAACTTGTCACTTGACTTAATTAAAATACATCAACCGCGTGTGTAGCCGTGATGTTCTCTTCTCGGCGGAGTCCGGGAAGTGGACACGGTTTGAGTTATGCATGACGTAAGTAGGAGTTCAGGATCACTTCTTGGTCATTGCTAGATGACGACCGTTCCGTTGCTTGTCTTCTCGCTCTCTTTTGCGTATGTTAGCCACCATATATGCTTAGTGCCTGCTGCAGCACCACCTCATTACACCATCCTTTCCTATAAGCTTAAATAGTCTTGATCTCGCGGGTGTGAGATTGCTGAGTCCTCGTGACTCACAAATTCTACAAAATAGTTGCAGGTGCCGACGATGCCAGTGCAGATGACGCAATCGATCTCAAGTGGGAGTTCGACGAGGAACGTGGTCGTTACTATGTTTCTTTTCCTGATGATCAGTAGTGGAGCCCAGTTGGGACGATCGGGGATCTAGCATTTGGGGTTATCTTATTTTCATTTGGATCTTGACCGTAGTCGGTCTATGTGTGTATTTTGGATGATGTATGGATTATATTTATGTATTGTGTGAAGTGGCGATTGTAAGCCAACTCTCGTTATCCCATTCTTGTTCATTACATGGGATTGTGTGAAGATGACCCTTCTTGCGACAAAACCACAATGCGGTTATGCCTCTAAGACGTGCTTCGACACGTGGGAGATATAGCCGCATCGTGGGCGTTACAAGTTGGTAATCAGAGCCATCCCCGACTTAGGAGCCCCCTGCTTGATCGAATCGCTGGTGTTGTTGAGTCTAGAACAAATATGTTTTGAGTCTTAGGATGATATATATTGGAGAGTAGGATTCTTTTTACTCCTCAGTCCCTTTCGTCGCTCTGATATAGACAAACAGAGTGTCACTAGTATGCCTCTACTTGACTAGCTCGTTGATCAAAGATGGTTAACTTTCCTAGCCATTGACATGGGTTGTCATTTGATTAACGGGGTCACATCATTAGGAGAATGATGTGATTGACTTGACCCATTCCGTTAGCTTAGCACTTGATCGTTTAGTTTGTTGCTATTGCTTTCTTCATGACTTATACATGTTCCTATGACTATCAGATTATGCAACTCCCGTTTACCGGACGAACACTTTGTGTGCTACCAAACGTCACAACGTAACTGGGTGATTATAAAGGTCCTCTACAGGTGTCTCCGAAGGTACTTGTTTGGTTGGCGTATTTCGAGATTAGGATTTGTCACTCCGATTGTCGGAGAGGTATCTCTGGGCCCACTCGGTAATGCACATCACTATAAGCCTTGCAAGCATTGCAACTAATGAGTTAGTTATGGGATGATGTATTACGGAACGAGTAAAGAGACTTGCCGGTAACAAGATTGAACTAGGTATTGAGATACCGACGATCGAATCTCGGGCAAGTAACATACCGATGACAAAGGGAACAACGTATGTTGTTATGCGTTCTGACCGATAAAGATCTTCATAGAATATGTGGGAGCCAATATGAGCATCCAGGTTCCGCTATTGGTTATTGACCGGAGACGTGTCTCGGTCATGTCTACATAGTTCTCGAACCCGTAGGGTCCGCACGCTTTACGTTTCGATGACAGTTATATTATGAGTTTATATGTTTTGATGTACCGAAGGTTGTTCGGAGTCCCGGATGTGATCACGGACACGACGAGGGGTCTCGAAATGGTCGAGACATGAAGATTGATATATTGGAAGCCTATATTTGGATATTGGAAGTGTTCCGGGTGAAATCGGGATTTTACCGGAGTACCGGAGGGGTTACCGGAACCCCCCGGGGGTTAATGGGCCATAGTGGGCCTTAGTGGAGATGAGGAGAGGCGGCCAGGGCAAGGGCCACGCGCCTCTTCCCCCTAGTCCGAATAGGACAAGGAGAGGGGGGCGACGCCCCCCTTTCCTTCCTCTCCTCCACCTCTTTCCCCCTTCTCCTATTCCAACAAGGAAGGGAGGGAGTCCTACTCCCGGTGGGAGTAGGACTCCTCCTGGCGCGCCTCCTCCCTGGCCGGCCGCACCTCCCCCCTTGCTCCTTTATATACGGGGCAGGGGGGCACCCTAAAGACAACAATTGATCATTGATCTTTTAGCCGTGTGCGGTGCCCCCCTCCACCATAGCCCACCTCGATAATATTGTAGCGGTGCTTAGGAGAAGCCCTGCGTCGGTAGAACATCATCATCATCACCACGCCGTCGTGCTGACGAAACTCTCCCTCAACACTCGGCTGGATCGGAGTTCGAGGGATGTCATCGGGCTGAACGTGTGCTGAACTCGGAGGTGCCGTGCGTTCAGTACTTGATCGGTCGGATCGTGAAGACATACGACTACATCATCCGCGTTGTGCTAACGCTTCCGCTTTAGGTCTACGAGGGTACGTCGACAACACTCTCCCCTCTCGTTGCTATGCATCACCATGATCTTGCGTGTGAGTAGGAAATTTTTGAAATTACTACGTTCCCCAACAGTGGCATCCGAGCCAGGTTTTATGCGTTGATGTTATTTGCACGAGTAGAACACAAGTGAGTTGTGGGCGATACAAGTCATACTGCTTACCAGCATGTCATACTTTGGTTCGGCGGTATTTTTCGATGAAGCGGCCCGGACCGACATTACGCGTACGCTTACGCGAGACTGGTTCTACCGACGTGCTTTGCACTCAGGTGGCTGGCGGGTGTCAGTTTCTCCAACTTTAGTTGAACCGAGTGTGGCTACGTCCGGTCCTTGAGAAGGTTAAAACAGCACTAACTTGACGAACTATCGTTGTGGTTTTGATGCGTAGGTAAGAACGGTTCTTGCTAAGCCCGTAGCAGCCACGTAAAACTTGCAACAACAAAGTAGAGGACGTCTAACTTGTTTTTGCAGGGCTTGTTGTGATGTGATATGGTCAAGACGTGATGAGATATAGATTACTGACTCTTTGGGTGTTAAATCACATAAACGATGTGAACTAGATTACTGACTCTAGTAAACCCTTTGAGTGTTGGTCACATAGCGATGTGAACTATGGGTGTTAATCACATGGTGATGTGAACTATTGTTGTTAAATCACATGGCGATGTGAGCTAGATTATTGACTTTAGTGCAAGTGGGAGACTAAAGGAAATATGCCCTAGAGGCAATAATAAAGTTATTATTTATTTCCTTATTTCATGATAAATGTTTATTATTCATGCTAGAATTGTATTAACCGGAAACATGATACATGTGTGAATCCATAGACAAACAGAGTGTTACTAGTATGCCTCTACTTAACTAGCTCGTTGATCAAAGATGGTTATGTTTCCTAGCCATAGACAAAGAGTTGTCATTTGATTAACGGGATCACATCATTAGGAGAATGATGTGATTGACTTGACCCATTCCGTTAGCTTAGCACTCGATCGTTTAGTATTCTGCTATTGCTTTCTTCATGACTTATACATGTTCCTATGACTATGAGATTATGCAACTCCCGTTTACCGGAGGAACACTTTGTGTGCTACGAAACGTCACAACGTAACTGGGTGATTATAAAGGTGCTCTACAGGTGTCCCCGAAGGTACTTGTTGGGTTGGCGTATTTCGAGATTACGATTTGTCACTCCGATTGTCGGAGAGGTATCTCTGGGCCCACTCGGTAATGCACATCACTATAAGCCTTGCAAGCATTGTAACTAATGAGTTAGTTGCGGGATGATGTATTACAGAACGAGTAAAGAAACTTGCCGGTAACGAGATTGAACTAGGTATTGAGATACCGACGATCGAATCTCGGGCAAGTAACATACCGATGACAAAGGGAACAACGTGTGTAGTTATGCGGTTTGACCGATAAAGATCTTCGTACAATATGTGGGAGCCAATATGAGCATCCAGGTTTAGCTATTGGTTATTGACCGGAGAAGTGTCTCGGTCATGTCTACATAGTTCTCGAACCCGTAGGGTCCGCACGCTTAAAGTTAGATGACGGTTATATTTTGAGTTTATGTGTTTTGATGTACCGAAGGAGTTCGGAGTCCCGGATGAGATCAGGGACATGACGAGGAGTCTCGAAATGGTCGAGACGTAAAGATCGATATATTGGACGACTATATTTGGACATCGGAAAGGTTCCGAGTGATTCGGGTATTTTTCGGAGTACCGGAGAGTTACGGGAATTCGTATTGGGCCTTAATGGGCCATACGGGAAAGGAAAGAAAGGCCCCAAAGGGTGGCCGCACCCCTCCCCATGGACTAGTCCGAATTGGAATAGGGAGGGGGGCGCCCCCTTCCTTCCTTCTCCTTCTTCCTTGCCTTCTCCTACTCCAACAAGGAAAGGAGGAGTCCTACTCCCGGTGGGAGTAGGACTCCCCCCTTGGCGCGCTCTCCTCCTAGGCCGGCCGCGTCCACCCTTGCTCCTTTATATACGGGGGCAGGGGGGCACCCTAGAGACAACAATTGATCATTGATCTTTTAGCCGTGTGCGGTGCCCCCCTCCACCATAGTCCACCTCGATAATACGGTAGCGGTGCTTAGGCGAAGCCCTGCGTCGGTAGAACATCATCATCATCACCACGCCGTCGTGCTGACGAAACTCTCCCTCAACACTCGGCTGGATCGGAGTTCGAGGGACGTCATCGAGCTGAACGTGCTGAAACTCGGAGGTGCCGTACGTTCGGTACTTGAATCGGTCGGATCGTGAAGACGTACGACTACATCAATCGCGTTGTGCTAACGCTTCCGCTTTCGGTCTACGATGGTACGTGGACACACTCTCCCCTCTCGTTTTGCTATGCATCACCATGATCTTGCGTGTGCGTAGGAAATTTTTGAAATTACTACGTTCCCCAACAGTGGTATCAGAGCCAGGTTTTATGCGTTGATGTTATATGCACGAGTAGAACACAAGTGAGTTGTGGGTGATATAAGTCATACTGCTTACCAGCATGTCATACTTTGGTTCGGCGGTATTTTTGGATGAAGCGGCCCGGACCGACATTACGCGTACGCTTACGCGAGACTGGTTCTACCGACGTGCTTTGCACAGATGTGGCTGGCGGGTGTCAGTTTCTCCAACTTTAGTTGAACCGAGTGTGGCTACGCCCGGTCCTTGCGAAGGTTAAAACAGCACCAACTTGACAAACTATCGTTGTGGTTTTGATGCGTAGGTAAGAACGGTTCTTGCTAAGCCCGTAGCAGCCACGTAAAACTTGCAACAACAAAGTAGAGGACGTCTAACTTGTTTTTGCAGGGCATGTTGTGATGTGATATGGTCAACACATGATGCTAAATTTTATTGTATGAGATGATCATGTCTTGTAACCGAGTTATCGGCAACTGGCAGGAGCCATATGGTTGTCGCTTTATTGCATGCAATACAATCGCCCTGTAATGCTTTACTTTATCACTAAGCGGTAGCGATAGTCGTAGAAGCATAAGATTGGCGAGACGACAATGATGCTACGATGGAGATCAAGGTGTCGCGCCGGTGACGATGGTGATCATGACGGTGCTTCGGAGATGGAGATCACAAGCACAAGATGATGATGGCCATATCATATCACTTATATTGATTGCATGTGATGTTTATCTTTTATGCATCTTATCTTGCTTTGATTGACGGTAGCATTATAAGATGATCTCTCACTAAATTTCAAGATAAAAGTGTTCTCCCTGAGTATGCACCGTTGCCAAAGTTCATCGTGCCCAGACACCATGTGATGATCGGGTGTGATAAGCTCTACGTCCATCTACAACGGGTGCAAGACAGTTTTGCACACGCGGAATACTCAGGTTAAACTTGACAAGCCTAGCATATGCAGATATGGCCTCGGAACACTGAGACCGAAAGGTCGATCGTGAATCATATAGTAGATATGATCAACATAGTGATGTTCACCATTGAAAGCTAATCCATTTCACGTGATGATCGGTTATGGTTTAGTTGATTTGGATCACGTGATCACTTAGAGGATTAGAGAGATGTCTATCTAAGTGGGAGTTCTTAAGTAATATGATTAATTGAACTTAAATTTATCATGAACTTAGTACCTGATAGTATCTTGCTTGTCGATGTTGATTGTAGATCGATGGCCCGTGCCGTTGTTCGGTTGAATTTTAATGCGTTCCTTGAGAAAGCAAAGTTGATAGATGATGGTAGCAATTACACGGACTGGGTCCGTAACGTGAGGATTATCCTCATTGCTGCACAGAAGAGTTACGTCCTGGAAGCACCGCTAGGTGTACCACCTGCGCCAGCAACTGCAGACATTGTGAATGCCTGGCAGTCACGAGTTGATGACTAGTCGATAGTTCAGTGTGCCATGCTTTACGGCTTAGAACCGGGACTTCAACGACGTTTTGAACGTCATGGAGCATATGAGATGTTCCAGGAGTTGAAGTTAATATTTCAAAAGAATGCCCAGATTGAGAGATATGAAGTCTGCAATAAGTTCTACAGCTGCAAGATGGAGGAGAATAGTTCTGTTAGTGAGCATATACTCAAGATGTCTGGGTACTGCAATCACTTGATTCAACTGGGAGTTAATCTTCCGGATGATAGCGTCATTGACAGAATTCTTCAATCACTGCCACCAAGCTACAAGAGCTTCATGATGACCTATAACATGCAAGGGATGGATAAGACGATTCCTGAGCTCTTCGCAATTCTAAAGGCTGCGGAGGTAGAAATCAAGAAGGAGCATCAAGTGTTGATGGTCAATAAGACCACCAGTTTCAGGAAAAAGGGCAAAGGGAAGAAGAAGGGGAACTTCAAGAAGAACAGCAAGCAAGTTGCTGCTCAAGAGAAGAAACCCAAGTCTGGACCTAAGCCAGAGACTGAGTACTTCTACTGCAAGCAGACTGGTCACTGGAAGCGGAACTGCCCTAAGTATTGGGCGGATAAGAAGGATGGCAAGGTGAACAACGGTATATGTGATATACATGTTATTGATGTGTACCTTACCAGAGCTCGCAGTAGCACCTGGGTATTTGATACTGGTTCTGTTGCTAATATTTGCAACTCAAAACAGGGACTACGGATTAAGCGAACACTGGCCAAGGACGAGGTGACAATGCGTGTGGGAAATGGTTCCAAAGTCAATGTGATCGCCGTCGGCACGCTACCTCTACATCTACCTTCGGGATTAGTATTAGACCTAAATAATTGTTATTTGGTGCCAGCGTTGAGCATGAACATTATATCTGGATCTTGTTTGATGCGAGACGGTTATTCATTTAAATCAGAGAATAATGGTTGTTCTATTTATATGAGTAATATCTTTTATGGTCATGCACCTTTGAAGAGTGGTCTATTTTTGATGAATCTCGATAGTAGTGATACACATATTCATAATGTTGAAGCCAAAAGATGCAGAGTTGATAATGATAGTGCAACTTATTTGTGGCACTGCCGTTTAGGTCATATCGGTATAAAGCGCATGAAGAAACTCCATACTGATGGACTTTTGGAACCACTTGATTATGAATCACTTGGTACTTGCGAACCGTGCCTCATGGGCAAGATGACTAAAACGCCGTTCTCCGGTACGATGGAGAGAGCAATAGATTTGTTGGAAATCATACATACCGATGTATCTGGTCCAATGAATATTGAGGCTCGTGGCGGATATCGTTATTTTCTCACCTTCACAGATGATTTGAGCAGATATGGGTATATCTACTTAATGAAACATAAGTGTGAAACATTTGAAAAGTTCAAAGAATTTTAGAGTGAAGTTGAAAATCATCGGAACAAGAAAATAAAGTTTCTACGATCTGATCGTGGAGGAGAATATTTGAGTTACGAGTTTGGTATACATTTAAAACAATGCGGAATAGTTTCGCAACTCACGCCACCCGGAACACCACAGCGTAATGGTGTGTCCGAACGTCGTAATCGTACTTTACTAGATATGGTGCGATCTATGATGTCTCTTACTGATTTACCGCTATCGTTTTGGGGTTATGCTTTAGAGACGGCTGCATTCACGTTAAATAGGGCACCATCGAAATCCGTTGAGACGACGCCTTATGAACTGTGGTTTGGCAAGAAACCAAAGTTGTCGTTTATTAAAGTCTGGGGCTGCGATGCTTATATGAAAAAGCTTCAACCTGATAAGCTCGAACCCAAATCGGAGAAATGTGTCTTCATAGGATACCCAAAGGAGACTGTTGGGTACACCTTCTATCACAGATCCGAAGGCAAGACATTCGTTGCTAAGAATGGATCCTTTCTAGAGAAGGAGTTTCTCTCGAAAGAAGTGAGTGGGAGGAAAGTAGAACTTGATGAGGTAACTGTACCTGCTCCCTTATTGGAAAGTAGCTCATCACAGAAATCTGTTCCTGTGACGCCTACACCAATTAGTGAGGAAGTTAATGATGATGATCATGAACTTCAGATCAAGTTGTTGCTGAACCTCGTAGGTCAACCAGAGTAAGATCCGCACCAGAGTGGTACGGTAATCCTATTCTGGAGGTTATGCTCTGATATCACTGTTGGGGAACGTAGTAATTTAAAAATTTCCTACGCACACACAAGATCATGGTGATGCATAGCAAGGAGAGGGGAGAGTGTTGTCCACGTACCCTCGTAGACCGAAAGCGGAAGCGTTAGCACAACGCGGTTGATGTAGTCGTACGTCTTCACGATTCGACTTATCAAGTACCGAACACATGGCACATCCGAGTTCAGCACACGTTCAGCCCGATGACGTCCCTCGAATTCCGATCCAGCCGAGTGTTCAGGGAGAGTTTCGTCAGTACGACGGCGTGGTGACGATGATGATGTTCTACCGATGCAGGGCTTCGCCTAAGTACCGCTACAGTATTATCGAGGTGGACTATGGTGGAGGGGGCACCGCACACGGCTAAAAGATCAATGATCAATTGTTGTCTCTAGGGTGCCCCCCTGCCCCCGTATATAAAGGAGCAAGGGGGGAGGTGCGGCCGGCCAGGGAGGAGACGCGCCAGGAGGACTCCCTCCCTTCCTTGTTGGAATAGGAGAAGGGGGAAAGAGGTGGAGGAGAGGAAGGAAAGGGGGGGCGCCGCCCCTCTCCTTGTCCTATTCGGACTAGGGGGAGGAGCGTGCGGCCCTTGCCCTGGCCGCCTCTCCTCATCTGCACTAAGGCCCACTATGGCCCATTAACCCCCGGGGGGTTCCGGTAACCCATCCGGTACTCCGGTAAAATCCCGATTTCACCCGGAACACTTCCGATATCCAAATATAGGTTTCCAATATATCAATCTTCATATCTCGACCATTTCGAGACTCCTCATCATGTCCGTGATCACATCCGGGACTCCGAACAACCTTCGGTACATCAAAACATATAAACTCATAATATAACTATCATCGAAACGTTAAGCGTGCGGACCCTACGGGTTCGAGAACTATGTAGACATGACCGAGACACGTCTCCGGTCAATAACCAATAGCGGAACCTGGATGCTCATATTGGCTCCCACATATTCTACGAACATCTTTATCGGTCAGACCGCATAACAACATACGTTGTTCCCTTTGTTATCGGTATGTTACTTGCCCGAGATTCGATCGTCGGTATCTCAATACCTAGTTCAATCGCGTTACCGGCAAGTCTCTTTACTCGTTCCTTAATACATCATCCCGCAACTAACTCATTAGTTGCAATGCTTGCAAGGCTTATAGTGATGTGCATTACCGAGTGGGCCCAGAGATACCTCTCCGACAATCGGAGTGACAAATCCTAATCTCGAAATACGCCAACCCAACAAGTACCTTCAGAGACACCTGTAGAATACCTTTATAATCACCCAGTTATGTTGTGATGTTTGGTAGCACACAAAGTGTTCCTCCGGTAAACGGGAGTTGCATAATCTCATAGTCATAGGAACATGTATAAGTCATGAAGAAAGCAATAGCAGAATACTAAACGATCGAGAGCTAAGCTAACGGAATGGGTCAAGTCAATCACATCATTCACCTAATGATGTGATCGCGTTAATCAAATGACAACTCTTTGTCTATGGCTAGGAAACATAACCATCTTTGATCAACGAGCTAGTTAAGTAGAGGCATACTAGTGACACTCTGTTTGTCTATGTATTCACACATGTATCATGTTTCCGGTTAATACAATTCTAGCATGAATAATAAACATTTATCATGATATAAGGAAATAAATAATAAGTTTATTATTGCCTCTAGGGCATATTTCCTTCAATCTCCCACTTGCACTAGAGTCAATAATCTAGCTCACATCGCCATGTGATTTAACAACAATAGTTCACATCACCATGTGATTAAAACCCATAGTTCACATCGCTATGTGACCAACACTCAAAGGGTTTACTAGAGTCAGTAATCTAGTTCACATCGTTTATGCGATTTAACACCCAAAGAGTACTAAGGTGTGATCATGTTTTGCTTGTGAGAGAAGTTTAGTCAATGGGTCTGCCAAATTCAGATCCGTATGTATTTTGCAAATTTCTATGTCTACAATGCTCTGCACGGAGCTACTCTAGCTAATAGCTCCCACTTTCAACATGTATCTGGATCGAGACTTAGAGTCATCCAGATCGGTGTCAAAGCTTGCATCGACGTAACTCTTTATGACGAACCTTTTGTCACCTCCATAATCGAGAAACATATCCTTATTCCACTAAGGATAATTTTGACCGCTGTTCAGTGATCTACTCCTAGATCACTATTGTACTCCCTTGCCAAAATCAGTGTAGGGTATACAATAGATCTGGTACACAGCATGTCATGCTTTATAGAACCTATGGCTGAGGCATAGGGAATGAGTTTCATTCTTTTCTATCTTCTTCCGTGGTCGGGCTTTGAGTCTCACTCAATTTCACACCTCGTAACACAGACAAGAACTCTTTCTTTGACTGTTCCATTTTGAACTACTTCAAAATCTTGTCAAGGTATGTACTTATTGAAAAAACTTATCAAGCGTCTTGATCTATCTCTATAGATCTTGATGCTCAATATGTAAGCAGCTTCACCGAGGTCTTTCTTTGAAAAGCTCCTTTCAAACACTCCTTTATGCTTTGCAGAATAATTCTACATTATTTCCGATCAACAATATATATGTCATTCACATATACTTATCAGAAAGGTTGTAGTGCTCCCACTCACTTTCTTGTAAATACAGGCTTCACCGCAAGTCTGTATTAAAACTATATGCTTTGATCAACTTATCAAAGCGTATATTCCAACTCCGAGATGCTTGCACCAGTCCATAGATGGATCGCTGGAGCTTGCATATTTTGTTAGCACCTTTAGGATTGAGAAAACCTTCTGGTTGCATCATATACAACTCTTCTTTAATAAAACAATTAAGGAATGCAGTTTTGTTTATCCATTTGCCAAATTTCATAATATGCAGAAATTGCTAACATGATTTGGACAGACTTCAGCATAGATACGAGTGAGAAACTCTCATCGTAGTCAACACCTTGAACTTGTCGAAAACCTTTTTGCGACAATTCGAGCTTTGTAGATAGTAACACTACTATCAGCGTCCGTCTTCCTCTTGAAGATCCATTTATTCTCAATGGCTTGCCGATCATCGGGCAAGTTAACCAAAGTCCACACTTTGTTCTCATACATGGATCCCATCTCAGATTTCATGGCCTCAAGCCATTTCGCGGAATCTGGGCTCATCATCGCTTCCTCATAGTTCGTAGCTTCGCCATGGTCAAGTAACATGACCTCCAGAACAGGATTACCGTACCACTCTGGTGCGGATCTTACTCTGGTTGACCTACGAGGTTCGATAGTAACTTGATCTGAAGTTACATGATCATCATCATTAGCTTCCTCACTAATTGGTGTAGGAATCACAGGAACAGATTTCTGTGATGAACTACTTTCCAAGAAGGGAGTAGGTACAGTTACCTCATCAAGTTCTACTTTCCTCCCACTCACTTCTTTCGAGAGAAACTCCTTCTCTAGAGAGGATCCATATTAAGCAACAAAGATCTTGCCTTCGGATCTGTGATAGAAGGTGTACCCAATAGTCTCTTTTGGGTATTCTATGAAGACGCACTTCTCCGATTTGGGTTTGAGCTTATCATGCTGAAACTTTTTCACATAAGCATCGCAACCCCAAACTTTAAGAAATGACAGCTTACGTTTCTTGCAAAACCATAGTTCATATTGTGTCGCCTCAACGGATTTTGACGGTGCCCTATTTTACGTGAATGCAACTGTCTCTAATGCATAACCCCAAAACGATAGTGGTAAATCGGTAAGACACATCATAGATTGCACTATATCCAATAAAGTACGGTCATGACGTTCGGACACACCATTACGCTGCGGTGTTCCGGATGGCGTGAGTAGTGAAACTATTTCATATTGTTTTAACTGAAGACCAAACTCGTAACTCAAATATTCGTCTCCGCGATCAGATCATAGAAACTTTATTTTCTTGTTACGATGATTTTCCACTTCACTCTGAAATTATATGAACTTTTCAAATGTTTCAGACTTATGTTTCATCAAGTAGATATACACATATCTGCTCAAATCATCTGTGATGTTCAGAAAATAACGATACCCGCCGCGAGCCTCAACACTCATCGGATTATATACATCAGTATGTATTATTTCCAATAAGTCAGTTGCTTGCTCCATTGTTCCGGAGAACGGAGTCTTAGTCATCTTGCCCATAAGGCATGGTTCGCAAGCATCAAGTGATTCATAATCAAGTGATTCCAAAATCCCATCAGCATGGAGTTTCTTCATGCGCTTTACACCAATATGACCTAAACGGCAGTGCCACTAACAAGTTGCACTATCATTATTAACTTTGCATCTTTGGCTTCAATATTATGAATATGTGTATCACTACGATCGAGATCCAACAAACCATTGGGTGTATGACCATAGAAGGTTTTATTCATGTAAACAGAACAACAAGTATTCTCTAACTTAAATGAATAACCGTATTGCAATAAACTTGATAAAATCATATTCATGCTCAACGCAAACACAAAATAACACTTATTTAGTTTCAACACTAATCCCGAAAGTATAGGGAGTGTGCAATGAAGATCATATTAATCTTGGAACCATTTCGAACACACATTCTCACTTCACCCTTAACTAGTCTCTGTTTATTTTGCAACTCCTGTTTCGAGTTACTACTCTTAGCAACTGAACCAGTATCAAATACCGAGGGGTTGCTATAAACACTAGTAAAATACACATCAATAACATGTATATCAAATATAATTTTGTTCACTTTGCCATCCTTCTTATCCGCCAAATACTTGGGGTACTTCCGCTTCCAGTGACCAGTCCCTTTGCAGTAGAAGCACTCAGTTTCAGGCTTAGGTCCAGACTTGGGCTTCTTCACTTGAGCAGCCACTTGCTTGCCATTCTTCTTGAAGTTCCCCTTCTTGCCTTTGCCCTTTTCTTGAAACTAGTGGTCTTTGTCAACCATCAACACTTGATGCTCTTTCTTGATTTCTACCTTCGCCGATTTCATCATCACGAAGAGCTTGGGAATCGTTTCTGTTATCCATTGCATATTATAGTTCATCACGAAGTTCTAGTAACTTGGTGATGGTGACTAGAGAACTCTGTTAATCACTATCTTATCTGGAAGATTAACTCCCACTTGATTCAAGCGATTGTAGTACCCAGACAATCTGAGCACATGCTCACTGCTTGAGCTATTCTCCTCCATCTTTTAGCTATAGAACTTGTTGGAGACTTCATATCTCTCAACTCGGGTATTTGCTTGAAATATTAACTTCAACTCCTGGAACATCTCATATGGTCCATGACGTTCAAAACATCTTTGAAGTCCCGATTCTAAGCCATTAAGCATGGTGCACTAAACTATCAAGTAGTCATCATATTGAGCTAGCCAAATGTTCATAACGTCTGCATCTGCTCCTGCAATAGGTCTGTCACCTAGCGGTGCATCAAGGACATAATTCTTCTGTGCAGCAATGAGGATAAACCTCAGATCACGGATCCAATCCGCATCATTGCTACTAACATCTTTCAACTTAGTTTTCTCTAGGAACATATCAAAATAAAACAGGGGAGCTAAATGCGAGATATTCATCTACAACATAGATATGCTAATACAATCAGGACTAAGTTCATGATAAATTAAAGTTCAATTAATCATATTACTTAAGAACTCCCACTTAGATAGACATCCCTCTAATCATCTAAGTGATCACGTGATCCAAATCAACTAAACCATAACCGATCATCACGTGAAATGGATTAGCTTTCAATGGTGAACATCACTATGTTGATCATATCTACTATATGATTCACGCTCGACCTTTTGGTCTCAGTGTTCCGAGGCCATATCTGCATATGCTAGGCTCGCCAAGTTTAACCTGAGTATTCTGCGTTTCCAAAACTGGCTTGCACCCATTGTAGATGGACATAGAGCTTATCACACCCGATCATCACGTGGTGTCTGGGCACGACGAACTTTGGCAACGGTGCATACTCTCAGGGAGAACACTTTTATCTTGAAATTTAGTGAGAGATCATCTTATAATGCTACTGTCAATCAAAGCAAGATAAGATGCATAAAAGATAAACATCACATGCAATCAATATAAGTTATATGATATGGCCATCATCATCTTGTGCTTGTGATCTCCATCTCCGAAGCACCGTCATGATCACCATCGTCACCGGCGCGACACCTTGATCTCCATCGTAGCATCGTTGTCGTCTCGCCAATCTTATGCTTCTACGACTATCGCTACCGCTTAGTGATAAAGTAAAGCATTACAGGGCGATTGCATTGCATACAATAAAGCGACAACCATATGGCTCCTGCCAGTTGCCGATAACTCGGTTACAAAACATGATCATCTCATACAATAAAATTTAGCATCATGTCTTGACCATATCACATCACAACATGCCCTGCAAAAGCAAGTTAGATGTCCTCTACTTTGTTGTTGCATGTTTTACGTGGCTGCTACGGGCTTAGCAAGAACCGTTCTTACCTACGCATCAAAACCACAACGATAGTTTGTCAAGTTGGTGCTGTTTTAACCTTCGCAAGTACCGGGCGTAGACACAGTCGGTTCAACTAAAGTTGGAGAAACTGACACCCGCCAGCCACCTGTGTGCAAAGCACGTCGGTAGAACCAGTCTCAGGTTGACCACCCATCAAGATATATGCCCTAGAGTAAAACCTACCAAGCGTCTTGATCTATCTCTATAGATCTTGATGCTCAATATGTAAGCAGCTTCACCGAGGTCTTTCTTTGAAAAACTCCTTTCAAACACTCCTTTATGCTTTGCAGAATAATTCTACATTATCTCCGATCAACAATATGTCATTCACATATACTTATCAGAAATGCTGTAGTGCTCCCACTCACTTTCTTGTAAATACAGGCTTCACCGCAAGTCTGTATAAAATTATATGCTTTGATCAACTTATCAAAGCGTATATTCCAACTCCGAGATGCTTGTACCAGTCCATAGATGGACCGCTGGAGCTTGCATATTTTGTTAGCACCTTTAGGATTGACAAAAACTTTTGGTTGCATCATATACAACTCTTCTTTAAGAAATCCATTAAGGAATGTAGTTTCGACATCCATTTGCCAGATTTCATAAAATGTGGCAATTTGCTAACATGATTCGGATAGACTTAAGCATCGCTACGAGTGAGAAAATCTCATCGTAGTGAACACCTTGAACTTTGTCAAACCTTTTTCCGACAAGTCTAGCTTTGTAGATAGTAACACTACTATCAACGTCCGTCTTTCTCTTGAAGATCCATTTATTTTCTATGGCTTGCCGATCACCGGGCAAGTCAACCAAAGTCCACACTTTGTTCTCATACATGGATCCCATCTCAGATTTCATGGCCTCAAGCCATTTTGCGGAATCTGGGCTCATCATCGCTTCCTCATAGTTCGTAGGTTCGTCATGGTCAAGTAACATGACCTCCAGAACTGGATTACCGTACCACTCTGGTGCGGATTTCATTCTGGTTGACCTACGAGGTTTGGTAGTAACTTGATCTGAAGTTACATGATCATCATCATTAGCTTCCTCACTAATTGGCGTAGGAGTCACAGGAACAGATTTCTGTGATGAACTACTTTCCAATAAGGGAGCAGGTACAGTTACCTCATCAAGTTCTACTTTCCTCCCACTCACTTCTTTCGAGAGAAACTCCTTCTCTAGAAAGGATCCATTCTTAGCAACGAATGTCTTGCCTTCGGATCTGTGATAGAAGGTGTACCCAACAGTCTCCTTTGGGTATCCTATGAAGACATATTTCTCCGATTTGGGTTTGAGCTTATCAGGATGAAACTTTTTCATATAAGCATCACAACCCCAAACTTTAAGAAACGACAACTTTGGTTTCTTGCCAAACCACAGTTCATATTGTGTCGTCTCAACGGACTTAGACGGTGCCCTTTTTAACGTGGATGCAGCTGTCTTTAATGCATAACCCCAAAACGATAGTGGTAAATCGGTAAGAGACATCATAGATTGCACCATATCTAATAAAGTATGGTTACGATGTTCGGACACACCATTACACTGTGGTGTACCAGGTGGCGTGAGCAGTGAAACTATTTCACATTGTTTTAACTGAAGACCAAACTCGTAACTCAAATACTCTTCTCCATGATCAGATTGTAGAAACTTTATTTTCTTGTTACGATGATTTTCCACTTCACTCTGAAATTATATGAACTTTTCAAATGTTTCAGACTTCTGTTTCATTAAGTATATATACCCATATGTGCTTAAATCATCTGTGAAGGTCAGAAAATAAGGATACCCGCTACGAGCCTCAATATTCATCGGACCACATACATCAGTATGTATGATTTCCAACAAATCTGTTGCTTGCTCCATTGTTCCGGAGAATGGCGTGTTAGTCATCTTGCCCAACAGGCATGGTTCGCAAGCATCAAGTGATTCATAATCAAGTGATTCCAAAATCCAATCAGCATGGAGTTTCTTCATGCGCTTTACACCAATATGACCTAAACGGCAGTGCCACAAATAAGTTGCACTATCATTATTAACTTTGAATCTTTTGGCTTCAATATTATGAATATGTGTATCACTATGACCGAGATCCAACAAACCATTTTCATTGGGTGTATGACCATAGAAGGTTTTATTCATGTAAATAGAACAACAATTATTCTCTAACTTAAATGAATAACCGTATTGCAATAAACATGATCAAATCATATTCATGCTCAACACAAACACCAAATAACACTTATTTAGGTTCAACACTAATCCCGAAAGTGTAGGGAACGTGCAATGATGATCATATCAATCTTGGAACCACTTCCAACACACATCGTCACTTCACCCTTAACTAGTCTCTGTTTTTTTTGCAACTCCTGTTTGGAGTTACTACTCTTAGCAACTGAACCAGTATCAAATACCGAGGGGTTGCTACAAACACTAGTAAAATACACATCAATAACATGTATATCAAATATACTTTTGTTCACTTTGGCATCCTTCTTATCCGCCAAATACTTGGGGTAGTTCCGCTTCCAGTGACCAGTCCCTTTGCAGTAGAAGCACTCAGTTTCAGGCTTAGGTCCAGACTTGGGCTTCTTCACTTGAGCAGCAACTTGCTTGCCGTTCTTCTTGAAGTTCCCCTTCTTCCCTTTGCCCTTTTCTTGAAACTAGTGGTCTTTGTCAACCATCAACACTTGATGCTCTTTCTTGATTTCTACCTTCGCCGATTTCATCATCACGAAGAGCTTGGGAATCGTTTCTGTTATCCCTTGCATATTATAGTTCATCACGAAGTTCTAGTAACTTGGTGATGGTGACTAGAGAACTCTGTTAATCACTATCTTATCTGGAAGATTAACTCCCACTTGATTCAAGCGATTGTAGTACCCAGACAATCTGAGCACATGCTCACTGCTTGAGCTATTCTCCTCCATCTTTTAGCTATAGAACTTGTTGGAGACTTCATATCTCTCAACTCGGGTATTTGCTTGAAATATTAACTTCAACTCCTGGAACATCTCAAATGGTCCATGACGTTCAAAACGTCTTTGAAGTCCCGATTCTAAGCCATTAAGCATGGTGCACTAAACTATCAAGTAGTCATCATATTGAGCTAGCCAACCGTTCATAACGTCTGCATCTGCTCGTGCAATAGGTCTGTCACCTAGCGGTGCATCAAGGACATAATTCTTCTGTGCAGCAATGAGGATAAACCTCAGATCACGGATCCAATCCGCATCATCGCTACTAACATCTTTCAACTTAGTTTTCTCTAGGAACATATCAAAATAAAACAGGGGAGCTAAATGCGAGCTATTGATCTACAACATAGATATGCTAATAATATCAGGACTAAGTTCATGATAAATTAAAGTTCAATTAATCATATTACTTAAGAACTCCCACTTAGATAGACATCCCTCTAATCTTCTAAGTGATCACGTGATCCAAATCAACTAAACCATGTCCGATCATCACGTGAGATGGAGTAGTTTTCATTGGTGAACATCGTTATGTTGATCATATCTACTATATGATTCACGCTCGACCTTTCAGTCTCCAGTGTTCCGAGGCCATATCTGCATATGCTAGGCTCGTCAAGTTTAACCTGAGTATTCTGCGTGTGCAAAACTGGCTTGCACCCGTTGTAGATGGACGTAGAGCTTATCACACCCGATCATCACGTGGTGTCTGGGCACGACGAACTTTGGCAACGGTGCATACTCAGTGAGAACACTTTTATCTTGAAATTTAGTGAGAGATCATCTTATAATGCTACCGTCAATCAAAGCAAGATAAGATGCATAAAAGATAAACATCACATGCAATCAATATAAGTGATATGATATGGCCATCATCATCTTGTGCTTGTGATCTCCATCTCTGAAGCATCGTCATGATCTCCATCGTCACCGGCATGACACCATGATCTCCATCATCTTGATCTATATCAATGTGTCGTCACATGGTCGTGTCGCCAACTATTGCTCTTGCAACTATTGCTATCGCATAGCGATAAAGTAAAGCAATTATTTGGCACTTGCATCTTATGCAATAAAGAGACAACCATAAGGCTCCTGCCAGTTGCCGATAACTTCAACAAAACATGATCATCTCATACAACAACTTATATCTCATCACGTCTTGACCATATCACATCACAACAAGCCCTGCAAAAACAAGTTAGACGTCCTCTACTTTGTTGTTGCAAGTTTTACGTGGCTGCTACAAGCTGAGCAAGAACCGTTCTTACCTACGCATCAAAACCACAACGATAGTTCGTCAAGTTAGTGCTGTTTTGACCTTCTCAAGGACCGGGCGTAGCCACACTCGGTTCAACTAAAGTTGGAGAAACTGACACCCGCCAGCCACCTGAGTGCAAAGCACGTCGGTAGAACTAGTCTCGCGTAAGTGTACGCGTAATGTCGGTCCGGGCCGCTTCATCCAACAATACCGCTGAACTAAAGTATGACATGCTGGTAAGCAGTATGACTAGGATCGCCCACAACTCACTTGTGTTCTACTCGTGCAAATAACATCAACACATAAAACCTGGCTCGGATGCATTCACGTTAAATAGGGCACCATCAAAATCCGTTGAGACGACGCCCCAGGATGTTCAATGCAAGACTGGTTACCAGCAAAGTAGAGGACGTCTAACTTGTTTTTGCAGGGCATGTTGTGATGTGATATGGTCAACACATGATGCTAAATTTTATTGTATGAGATGATCATGTTTTGTAACCGAGTTATCGGCAACTGGCAGGAGCCATATGGTTGTCGCTTTATTGTATGCAATGCAATCGCCCTGTAATGCTTTACTTTATCACTAAGCGGTAGCGATAGTCGTAGAAGCATAAGATTGGCGAGACGACAACGATGCTACGATGGAGATCAAGGTGTCGCGCCGGTGACGATGGTGATCATGACGGTGCTTCGAAGATGGAGATCACAAGCACAAGATGATGATGGCCATATCATATCACTTATATTGATTGCATGTGATGTTTATCTTTTATGCATCTTATCTTGCTTTGATTGACGGTAGCATTATAAGATGATCTCTCACTAAATTTCAAGATAAAAGTGTTCTCCCTGAGTATGCACCGTTGCCAAAGTTCGTCGTGCCCAGACACCACGTGGTGATCGGGTGTGATAAGCTCTACGTCCATCTACAACGGGTGTAAGACAGTTTTGCACACGCGGAATACTCAGGTTAAACTTGACGAGCCTAGCATATGCAGATATGGCCTCGGAACACTGAGACCGAAAGGTCGAGCGTGAATCATACAGTAGATATGAGCAACATAGTGATGTTCACCATTGAAAGCTAATCCATTTCGCGTGATGATCGGTTATGGTTTAGTTGATTTGGATCACATGATCACTTAGAGGATTAGAGAGATGTCTATCTAAGTGGGAATTCTTAAGTAATATGATTAATTGAACTTAAATTTATCATGAACTTAGTACCTGATAGTATCTTGCTTTTCTATGTTGATTGTAGATAGATGGCCCGTGCTGTTGTTCCGTTGAATTTTAATGCGTTCCTTGAGAAAGCAAAGTTGAAAGATGATGGTAGCAATTACACGGACTGGGTCTGTAACTTGAGGATTATCCTCATTGCTGCACAGAAGAGTTACGTCCTGGAAGCACCGCTAGGTGTACCACCTACGCCAGCAACTGCAGACATTGTGAATGCCTGGCAGTCACGAGTTGATGACTACTTGATAGTTCAGTGTGCCATGCTTTACGGCTTAGAACCGGGACTTCAACAACGTTTTGAACGTCATGGAGCATATGAGATGTTCCAGGAGTTGAAGTTAATATTTCAAAAGAATGCCCGGATTGAGAGATATGAAGTCTCCAATAAGTTCTACAGCTGCAAGACGGAGGAGAATTGTTCTGTCAGTGAGCATATACTCAAGATGTCTGGGTACTATAATCACTTGATTCAACTGGGAGTTAATCTTCCGGATGATAGCATCATTGACAGAATTCTTCAATCGCTGCCATCAAGCTACAAGAGCTTCGTGATGAACTATAACATGCAAGGGATGGATAAGACGATTCCCGAGCTCTTCGCAATGCTAAAGGTTGCGGAGGTAGAAATCAAGAAGGAGCATCAAGTGTTGATAGTCAATAAGACCACCGGTTTCAAGAAAAAGGGCAAAGGGAAGAAGAAGGGGAACTTCAAGAAGAACAGCAAGCAAGTTGCTGCTCAAGAGAAGAAACCCAAGTCTGGACCTAAGCCTGAGACTGAGTGCTTCTACTGCAAGCAGACTGGTCACTGGAAGCGGAACTGCCCCAAGTATTTGGCGGATAAGAAGGATGGCAAGGTGAACAAAGGTATATCTGATATACATGTTATTGATGTGTACCTTACCAGAGCTCGCAGTAGCACCTGGGTATTTGATACTGGTTCTGTTGCTAATATTTGCAACTCAAAACAGGGACTACGGATTAAGCGAACACTGGCCAAGGACGAGGTGACAATGCGTGTGGGAAACGGTTCCAAAGTCGATGTGATCGCGGTCGGCACGCTACCTCTACATCTACCTTCGGGATTAGTATTAGACCTAAATAATTGTTATTTGGTGCCAGCGTTGAGCATGAACATTATATCTGGATCTTGTTTGATGCGAGACGGTTATTCATTTAAATCAGAGAATAATGGTTGTTCTATTTATATGAGTAATATCTTTTATGGTCATGCACCCTTGAAGAGTGGTCTATTTTTGATGAATCTCGATAGTAGTGATACACATATTCATAATGTTGAAGCCAAAAGATGCAGAGTTGATAATGATAGTGCAACTTATTTGTGGCACTGCCGTTTAGGTCATATCGGTATAAAGCGCATGAAGAAACTCCATACTGATGGACTTTCGGAACCACTTGATTATGAATCACTTGGTACTTGCGAACCGTGCCTCATGGGCAAGATGACTAAAACGCCGTTCTCCGGTACTATGGAGAGAGCAACAGACTTGTTGGAAATCATACATACAGATGTATGTGGTCCAATGAATATTGAGGCTCGTGGTGGATATCGTTATTTTCTCACCTTCACAGATGATTTGAGCAGATATGGGTATATCTACTTAATGAAACATAAGTCTGAAACATTTGAAAAGTTCAAAGAATTTCAGAGTGAAGTTGAAAATCATTGTAACAAGAAGATAAAGTTTCTACGATCTGATCGTGGAGGAGAATATTTGAGTTACGAGTTTGGTATACATTTAAAACAATGCGGAATAGTTTCGCAACTCACGCCACCCGGAACACCACAGCGTAATGGTGTGTCCGAACGTCGTAATCGTACTTTACTAGATATGGTGCGATCTATGATGTCTCTTACTGATTTACCGCTATCGTTTTGGGGTTATGCTTTGGAGACGGCAGCATTCATGTTAAATAGGGCACCATCGAAATCCGTTGAGACGACGCCTTATGAACTGTGGTTTGGCAAGAAACCAAAGTTGTCGTTTCTTAAAGTCTGGGGCTGCGATGCTTATGTGAAAAAGCTTCAACCTGATAAGCTCGAACCCAAATCGGAGAAATGTGTCTTCGTAGGATACCCAAAGGAGACTGTTGGGTACACCTTCTATCAAAAATCCGAAGGCAAGACATTCGTTGCTAAGAATGGATCCTTTCTAGAGAAGGAGTTTCTCTCGAAAGAAGTGAGTGGGAGGAAAGTAGAACTTGATGAGGTAACTGTACCTGCTCCCTTATTGGAAGTAGCTCATCACAGAAATCTGTTCCTGTGACGCCTACACCACTTAGTGAGGAAGTTAATGATGATGATCATGGAACTTCAGATCAAGTTGTTGCTGAACCTCATAGGTCAACCAGAGTAAGATCCGCACCAGAGTGGTACGGTAATCCTGTTCTGGAGGTTATGTTACTAGACCATGACGAACCTACAAACTATGAAGAAGCAATGGTGAGCCCAGATTCCGCAAAATGGCTTGAGGCCATGAAATCTGAGATGGGATCCATGTATGAGAACAAAGTATGGACTTTGGTTGACTTGCCTGATGATAGACAAGCAATTGAGAATAAATGGATCTTCAAGAAGAAGACTGACGCTGACGGTAATGTTACTGTCTATAAAGCTCGACTTGTTGGAAAAGGTTTTCGACAAGTTGAAGGGATTGACTGAGATGAGACCTTCTCACCCTTAGCGATGCTTAAGTCTGTCCGAATCATGTTAGCAATTGGCGCACTTTATGATTATGAAATTTGGCAAATGGATGTCAAAACTGCATTCCTGAATGGATTTCTGGAAGAAGAGTTGTATATGATGCAACCGGAAGGTTTTGTCGATCCAAAGGGAGCTAACAAAGTGTGCAAGCTCCAGCGATCCATTTATGGACTGGTGCAAGCCTCTCGGAGTTGGAATAAACGCTTTGATAGTGTGATCAAAGCATTTGGTTTTGTACAGAGTTTTGGAGAAGCCTGTATTTACAAGAAAGTGAGTGGGAGCTCTGTAGCATTTCGGATATTATATGTGGATGACATATTGTTGATTGGAAATGATATAGAATTTCTGGATAGCATAAAGGGATACTTGAATAAGAGTTTTTCAATGAAAGACCTCGGTGAAGCTGCTTATATATTGGGAATCAAGATCTATAGAGATAGATCAAGACGCTTAATTGGACTTTCACAAAGCACATACCTTGACAAAGTTTTGAAGAAGTTCAAAATGGATCAAGCAAAGAAAGGGTTCTTGCCTGTGTTACAAGGTGTGAAGTTGAGTAAGACTCAATGCCCGACAACTACAGAAGATAGAGAGAAAATGAAAGATGTTCCCTATGCTTCAGCCATAGGCTCTATCATGTATGCAATGCTGTGTACCAGACCTGATGTGTGCCTTGCTATAAGTCTAGCAGGGAGGTACCAAAGTAATTAATCCAGGAGTGGATCACTGGATAGCGGTCAAGAACATCCTGAAATACCTGAAAAGGACTAAGGATATGTTTCTAGTTTATGGAGGCGACAAAGAGCTCATCGTAAATGGTTACGTTGATGCAAGCTTTGACACTGATCCGGACGATTCTAAATCGCAAACCGGATACGTGTTTACGTTGAACGGTGGAGCTGTCAGTTGGTGTAGTTCTAAACAAAGCGTCATGGCGGGATCTATGTGTGAAGCGGAATACATAGCTGCTTCGGAAGCAGCAAATGAAGGAGTCTGGATGAAGGAGTTCATATCCGACCTAGGTGTCATACCTAGTGCATCGGGTCCAATAAAAATCTTTTGTGACAATACTGGTGCAATTGCCTTGGCGAAGGAATCCAGATTTCACAAGAGAACCAAGCACATCAAGAGACGCTTCAATTCCATCCGGGATTTAGTCCAGGTGGGAGACATAGAAATTTGCAAGATACATACGGATCTGAATGTTGCAGACCCGTTGACTAAGCCTCTTCCACGAGCAAAACATGATCAACACCAAGTCTCCATGGGTGTTAGAATCATTACAGTGTAATCTAGATTATTGACTCTAGTGCAAGTGGGAGACTGAAGGAAATATGCCCTAGAGGGAATAATAAAGTTATTATTTATTTCCTTATATCATGATAAATGTTTATTATTCATGCTAGAATTGTATTAACTGGAAACATAATACATGTGTGAATACATAGACAAACAGAGTGTCACTAGTATGCCTCTACTTGACTAGCTCGTTGATCAAAGATGGTTAAGTTTCCTAGCCATTGACATGGGTTATCATTTGATTAACGGGATCAGATAATTAGGAGAATGATGTGATTGACTTGACCCATTCCGTTAGCTTAGCACTTGATTGTTTAGTTTGTTGCTATTGCTTTCTTCATGACTTATACATGTTCCTATGACTATGAGATTATGCAACTCCCGTTTACCAGAGGAACACTTTTGTGCTACCAAACGTCACAACATAATTGGGTGATTATAAAGGTACTCTACAGGTGTCTCCGAAGGTACCTGTTGGGTTGGCGTATTTCGAGATTAGGATTTGTCACTCCGATTGTCGGAGAGGTATCTCTGGGCCCACTCGGTAATGCACATCACAATAAGCCTTGCAAGCATTGCAACTAATGAGTTAGTTGCGGGATGATGTATTACGGAACGAGTAAAGAGACTTGCCGGTAATGAGATTGAACTAGGTATTGAGATACCGACGATCGAATCTCGGGCAAGTAACATACCGATGACAAAGGGAACAACGTATATTGTTACGCGGTCTGACCGATAAAGATCTTCGTAGAATATGTGGGAGCCAATATGAGTATCCAGGTTCCGCTATTGGTTATTGACCGGAGACGTGTCTCGGTCATGTCTACATAGTTCTCGAACCCGTAGGGTCCGCACGCTTAACGTTTCGATGACAGTTATATTATGACTTTATATGTTTTGATGTACCGAAGGTTGTCCGGAGTCCCGGATGTGATCACGGACATGACGAGGAGTCTCGAAATGGTCGAGATATGAAGATTGATATATTGGAAACCTATATTTGGATATCGGAAGTGTTCCGGGTGAAATCGGGATTTTACCGGAGTACCGGATGGGTTACCGGAACCCCCGGGGGTTAATGGGCCATAGTGGGCCTTAGTGCAGATGAGGAGAGGCGGCCAGGGCAAGGGCCGCACGCTCCTCCCCCTAGTCCGAATAGGACAAGGAGAGGGGCGGCGCCCCCTTTCCTTCCTCTCCTCCACCTCTTTCCCCCTTCTCCTATTCCAACAAGGAAGGGAGGGAGTCCTCCTGGCGCGTCTCCTCCCTGGCCGGCCGCACCTCCCCCCTTGCTCCTTTATATACGGGGGCATGGGGGCGCCCTAGAGACAACAATTGATCATTGATCTTTTAGCCGTGTGCGGTGCCCCCCTCCACCATAGTCCACCTCGATAATATTGTAGCGGTGCTTAGGCGAAGCCCTGCGTCGGTAGAACATCATCATCGTCACCACGCCGTCGTGCTGACGAAACTCTCCCTCAACACTCGGCTGGATCGGAGTTCGAGGGATGTCATCGGGCTGAACGTGTGCTGAACTCGGAGGTGCCGTGCGTTTAGTACTTGATCGGTCGGATCGTGAAGACGTACGACTACATCAACCGCGTGGAAAGTGGGAGACTGAAGGAAATATGCCCTAGAGGCAATAATAAAGTTATTATTTATTTCCTTATTTCATGATAAATGTTTATTATTCATGCTAGAATTGTATTAACCGGAAAGATGATACATGTGTGAATACATAGACAAACAGAGTGTCAGTAGTTTGCCTCTACTTAACTAGCTCGTTGATCAAAGATGGTTATGTTTCCTAGCCATAGACAAAGAGTTGTCATTTGATTAACGGGATCACATCATTAGGAGAATGATGTGATTGACTTGACCCATTCTGTCATGGAATTGTCACGGCAGATGTCCTCAAGCTAGGACTTAGTCGTGGAGCCATCGCCGCTAGGAAGCTTGAAGGGGTTAACGGGACAAGGAACACGAGGGTTTATACTGGTTCGGCCCCTTACGGTGAAGGTAAAAGCCTACGTCCAGTTGAGGTGGTATTGATTAGGGTTTCGATGACCAGGGAGCTTAACTGCTATGCCTGGCTCTCGGTGAGGTCTTTCTTGCCCCTAAACCGCTGCTGGGTTGTCCCTTTATATAGGGAGGCTGACGCCCAGCAGCTCTCAGAGTCCCGGCCGGCTCATAAGAGTGTCCGGCTCGGACTCTCAACTATTCTTGCCTTACACTACAAGTTCTACCATAATAATGATTGTAACTACGGGCCTTAAGCCATATCCGGGTCTTAAGCCCATCTTTGGCCCACCGTCTTCAAGCTTGGCGCCGGGCTTCTGGCAATGACCATTATGAGTAACCCGGCCCCTCCTGGCGGGTGACTCTAAGGTCTATATCCTCAACATTAGGCCCCAGATTGATTTGAGCCGGCTCATGTCAATCTTCAATCCTTTCGACAGAAAAAAATCTCCGGCTTCCAATTGTGTGAAGGCCACAACCCGGCGTGACGTCATCCTCTGGACTCCGGGTAATCCGCCGTGACGTCATCTTTCATTAAGTCCATTTTTTACTCCACCAGATCCGCAACGGATCTTATCTTTTACTGCCATCCCGAAAATCAAGGCGTTTCATGGGGAGATAACCACGCCGTGGTCTCCTCGTTTCTCGCGCCCACTCATGAGCTCGCCCTTATAAATAGCCTGGTCCGTCGGTCCTTCAGCCACCCGTCTTCCTCCTCGCGCCACTGTTCCTCCGCTCAAGCTCCGTTGCTGTCGCCGCCGCGGGTCTCCTCCTCTTCACCTACTCTGGCCGCTGCATCAACCTGTTGTGTCTAGAGAAAACGGCGGCGACCTCCGCGCCTCACCAGCTCCTGTAAGTTCTGACTGCCCCGTAGAATAGATCTGCAGTAGGTTCATCCTGTTCTTCCGTGTTCTTCGCCGCCACCCGCGAGTTCTTGGTAGTTTTCCTTTTTACTGCCTCTTTTTGATCTTAGGATAGTATAGAACTAATGCGGCGGCTGTTTAGTACTCATTTCAAATGCAAGTAGACCTCTTTTTACTGCATAAGAGCCTCGTTCGAGCCCAAGAACTTCCCCTGCGTCTGTTTTTAGGTCTAGAAACTTTCCTTTTGACCAACCATTTCGATCCAAATTATTTACTGCAATGTGTGAAACCTGTTTTCACCACACTTAGTGAAAAACTGCACCTGTTAAGTCTTGGCGGTTTACATTTCCGGTTTAAAGAAGCCACGCGCTGTAGGCCCTTCCGGCTCAAAGGAGGCCATGCGCCATAGAATTTTCCGGCTCATCTGTGATAAGGCCGTAGACAATCGAATTACTCTCAATACCTCGGGCGGCTTAAATAACCCGATGCACCTAGATATATGTCATTAGTCCCCTCCATAAGCCGCCACGTTAACATTAAACTGTTAATTTCCTCTGGCTTATAATTAAACCGGACGTTTCCTTTTATCATAGGCTGCCGACTTTCACCATGCCTCCCAAAGCTCCTAAAGCCTCCATCACTTACAATTGGATGAGGTACAATGTCACCAACGAGACTTTAGCGGATTTTGTCAAGTCAGGTTACCTGCCCAAGAAGGACGTCATGTCCTACCGTGCCCCCGACCCATCAGAGGAGAGACCACAGCCAAGGGACGGGGAGGTGGTCATTTTTGCGGATCACATGAGCCGGGGCTTCGCACCGCCCGGCTCAAAGTTTTTTAGAGACGTGCTGAACTTCTTTGACCTGCGGCCACAAGATATAGGACCCAACTCGGTGTCCAACATATGCAATTTCCAAGTGTTCTGCGAGGTTTATCTTGGAGAAGAGCCCAGCCTGCTGCTCTTCAGAGAGCTCTTCTACCTGAACCGCCAGAATGAGTGTGCCAACGGGCCAAGTTTGGAACTCGGCGGAATCTCCATTCAGCGACGGAGAGACTGCCTCTTCCCTTACGCCAAGCCGCCGAGTCACCCAAAAGACTGGAACCAGACGTGGTTCTATTGCCAAGACACGTTGCCGGCTGACGAGAGCCCGCTGCCGGGCTTTCGCCCTTCACGTCTGGAACCAACTCACCCTCTGTCTGACAAGTTGACTCAGGCGGAGCGCCAACCTCTGCTCCCCACCATAAACAAGATCAAGGCTCTCCTGCGCAATGGTCTCAACGGAATCGATCTGGTCCGAGTCTGGATCTCCTGGCGGGTGATCCCATTGAGCCGCCGCCCCGGCTTAATGTGCGAGTACACAGGCCGAAAGGATGACCCCCTGAGACACAGCCGCAACGATCTTCCTGAAGATGTTGCTGAGGACATGACCAAGGCTCTCTTGAACGAGAGCTTGGCAGACTGCGGGAGGACCGGGTTAGCCCCCTTCTACAAGACCAACCCAGCCCCAGCGGTAAGCCGCTGATCTGAACATTTTATCTTCTTCTGTAGATAACCGTCATCTGAATCTTTAAGAAATCATCCTTGTATTTTTCAGGCTGATGACAAGTTCTGGAAGGTCAAATATGACCATGAGGCAGCCAAGAAGGCCAGGAAGGCGAAGAAAGCCACCAAGAGAGCCGCTCCCCGTAAGAAGGGAAGTAGGCCTACTGCTTCAGAGCTGATGCAATTAAGCGACAGCTCCGAGTCAGAGGTAACCCCTGAACCTGCAAACTCTTGTTATATCTGTTATATATTTCTGTCCACCTTATCAATACCATTCATCAACAGGATGACACCGGCGCAAGTAACCCGGTGGTTGAAGAGGTAATGTCACTTTCCTCCAACTCGGAGCCCTTGCCAAGGCTGAAAGTCCGAAGGGTAACCCGGAAAGTAAGCTTTTCACATCCTTTAGCTTATCAAGATCCTCAATTTATTTTGAAGCGACAGGTTCATGAAAGCCGGAGGCACACCCGGACCAACAAAGACACTGACCTCTCCTCCGGGTTACCTGACGCATCGAGGAAACGCCGGACCGAGGTGATCTCAAAGTTGTACCCTTTTCATCCTTTGGCAGGTGTTATACGTCAACCGCTCAACTCTTCTGACTCAAATTATCAGGAAACTTCCCCCTCTTCTGGCGACTCTATGCAGTCGAATCTGCCGGCTTTCAAGATCGTGCCCGGGTAATGATGATCATCGCATGTTGTACTTTGTCTTTACTTACACTTTTATGCTTAACCTTTCTGTCTTTTCAGTGCCCAAGCAAAACTCAGCAAAAGGGCGAAGAAGAACAAGCCGGCCGATGAGCCGGACTTGCCTGAGCCGGAGGTAGCCGCTCAAGAACCGCCAGCTGCCTCTGCTCCTGAGGCCGCTGCTCCAACCAACAAGCCCATAGCAGAAGCTTCTGCTAACCCGGAGGCCTCCAGCTCGGCTCAACCAGCAGATGACCCGGATGTCACCCGGACGGAATATGTTGGCCGGGGAGACCTACTGCACTGGCCAAGTGCTCCGCTAAGGAGGAGTTGTTAGGGCGCCACCGGGCCAATCTGGACCTCACCGACTATGGCAATCTGAGCATCGGAGAGATCATCTCCGGCTATATCAGCCAGGTGCACAAGAGCCGGGACTTAGAGATTGCCATGGTGAACCAGATTTAGCAGAAGTCTGAGGTATTACTCTTCTGTCTTCTTACTTACTGCATAGCTGCCTTTACCATGCTAGCCCCCAAGTCGACGACTTATGATTGAATATGTTGTAGACTTAAGTTCCGACTTACTTCCATGAACCGGAAATTTGTAGATAGGAACATTCGATATGCATTAGCCCCCAGGTGCCAAGTGTCTTTGCTTGGAAAACGCTTGGGACTTTAAATTTGCATAGTAACTGTTCATGCTATAACCCGGAAATTACGCAGGCCGCTGGCAAGAAGTTTGAAGCTGACATCTCTGATCTCAAGACCCGGCTGAAGACGCAAGAAACTGAGACCCGGAAAGCAAATGCTAAATTTGTGTCCAGTATTGCTGCGCAAGAAAAACTGAAGACGGACTTCGACGCTGAACGGAGAGCCTGGGCCGAAGAGAAGGCTGCTCTGGTGAACTGGGCCAAACAGGCGGAGAAGGCTCTCTCAGAGAAGACCGCCGAACTCTCCGGCTTAAAGCGCCAAGTGTCCCAGATGGTTGCCGCAATCTTCGGTAAGTCATTTCACCAGCTTTCATCAAGTTTAGAATCTTTATACCTCATAACTCATCCTTGTCGGCGGCTTATCTTATTCTGTGAAACAGGTCCTAGAAGCGCCAACCTCAACCAAAGTGTGGTAACCAAGCTGAAGGCCGTGTACACCCTGGTGGAGCAACTCTACACCGGGTCACAGCGTGCCTTGGCTGTGGTGGCCCTATCCAACGAGGTGCCGACTCACCTGGCAGAAGTTCTTCGCCGGCTCGCCATTCTGCCTCAACGTATCCAAGAGCTGCGACGGGCCTCTGCAAGAGCCGGCGCCATAGCTGCCCTAAGCCGGGCCAAGGCGTTCCTTCCAGAGCTAGACCCGGCGGACATCGCTCTGGGCTACCCCAGTTTGAAGGAAGACGGCACCGCCTTCAACCAAAGGGACTTCGCAGCTTGCGTGAAGATCGTACGCCCAGTGGCCACTCTGATCGGCAATGATACAGACCTGACTAAGTACCAGCCGGGTTACGATGCAGAGAATCAGAGGATCCCTACTCCGCGCTATGAAGCCCTCAGCTTAATCCCGCCGACTCGCAAGCACACCTTCGCCCCGGAGATTGACCCGGCGGGGTTCATTGACGAGGAAGCTCAATTTGAAGCTCTGAGCGGCATCGACTGGAAGTCGTCAACCTTCCAGGTCTTGGGAACAGCCGGACGAGAAGAGAGGGATGAGCCGGAGACTTCAACCCAGCAAGCATCGTAACTCTGCAGGCGGCTTATCAAACAATGCTTCACCCTTTTGGACTCGATGAGTCTTGTAATAGAGTAGGACCAACACTTTAACTCTGCCGTGCCATCGTGCACGCGTTGAATGCTGAAGTCCATTGAAGTTGTCTCCTTTATATTTCTCCGGGTCATAATTGACCATTCATTTTCCTTAAGCTCAAAATAATTGCCCTTAACTATCCTGCATAGAAGGACAAATCACAAGTCTCGAGGCGGCTTACCGCACTGAGAAGCATAGTTTTAAACATATAACCCGGAATATGAATCAAAAAAGACTGGTCCTCAGTTATGTCCTTGACATAACCGTAACAACACACTTACCAGCCTGCAAGCACACTTCCGTCTTAGATAACCCGGGTAATAAGATTGGTACCTCAATTCCGGTTTACCAGTCTTAATGACGCCGGTTGTATTCGATTAGCACTGTAAATCAAAGTTAAGCCGGCAAAGTGAGACCCGGCCGTACACACTTTGAAATAATCAGAAGAAACTTGCTATAAATCAGAAGAACTTAGGGGCTTCCGGTTCGAATACGACCAGAGACCCGTCCCAAAGGGGTTATGCTAGGATTCGAATGCGATCATATAGCCCCCAGTGGGTGTGGCGATGCCAATCAAGAGGGTATTGACAGCTATGTTCTCTTTGGTTCGAATACGACCCATGTTTGAACAGGAAGCCCCCAAGTGATTTTAAGAATTGTTTAACGACGCTGATTCGAATACGATCCACGTCGGTTCCCAAAGGGGTTAAACTAAGATTCAAATATGATCAAAGAAAACTCCCCAATGAGCTCGGCACTTTGCCAATCAAATGGGTATCGACAGCTATGTTCTCTTTGGTTCGAATACCACCTATGTTTGAACAGGAAGCCCCCAAGTGACCTTATTGCCTACGGCTAGATTCGAATACTATCATAAGCCGGATCCTCCTTCAAGTTATCATGTAATCTTGCAATGAAAACAACACGTGCACATTTGGAGGAGAAAAAAGGACAGAGGTCCTGCTTTATTGCTTATCATAATATATACATGGCTTAGAGAAATATGTACATTATGAGAGCCGGTGGCTCAAGTGTAGTAAGGCCGAAGCTGAGCTATGTTCCACGGCCGACGGGTCTCTTCCTCCGACTTACGTGAATCTTTGTGCTCCCGAATGTCAATGAGGTAATATGACCCGTTGTGCAAATTCTTGCTGACCACAAAGGGCCCTTCCCAAGGCGGGGATAGCTTGTGCGCATCTGTTTGATCTTGGATGAGCCGGAGCACGAGATCGCCTTCCTGGAAGACCCGGGATTTAACCCGGCGACTATGATAACGGCGCAGGTCTTGTTGGTAAATCGCTGAGCGAGCTGCTGCCACATCACGCTGTTCGTCCAACAAGTCAAGAGCATCTTGGCGCGCCTGTTCATTATCCGCCTCGACATAAGCCGCCACTCGAGGCGAGTCATGACGGATGTCACTCGGGAGGACTGCTTCTGCCCCATAAGCCATAAAGAAAGGCGTGAAACCTGTAGACCTGTTAGGAGTAGTGTTGATGCTCCATAACACAGAGGGCAACTCCTCCACCCAGCAACCCGGCGTCCGTTGCAAAGGGACCAAAAGCCGGGGCTTGATGCCCTTCAGAATCTCCTGATTAGCTCTCTCAGCTTGACCATTGGATTGAGGATGAGCCACTGAGGAAACATCAAGTCGGATATGCTCTCGTTGACAAAACTCTTCCATGGCGCCTTTGGATAGATTGGTGCCATTGTCAGTTATAACCCTGTGCGGAAAGCCAAAGCGAAAAATCACCTTTTTCATAAACTAAACCGCCGTGGCTGCATCACACTTGCTAACTGGCTCCGCTTCAACCCACTTGGTAAATTTGTCAACTGCCACCAAGAGGTGGGTCTTCTTATCCTTGGACCTTTTAAAAGGCCCAACCATATCAAGCCCCCAGACCGCAAAGGGCCAAGTAATTGGGATCATCCTCAGCTCCTGAGCCGGCACATGAGCCCGTCGCGAGAACCTTTGGCAACCATCACATTTACTGACCAAGTCCTCCGCATCAGCATGAGCCGTCAGCCAATAAAAACCATGACGAAAAGCCTTGGCCACAAGAGACTTTGAGCCGGCGTGATGGCCACAATCCCCTTCATGAATCTCACGCAAGATCTCTTGACCTTCCTCAGGGGAGACACAACGCTGAAACGCTCCCGTAACACTGCGGTGATGCAACTCGCCATTGATAACAATCATTGACTTAGCCCGCCGGGTTATTTGTCTGGCCAAAGTTTCATCCTCAGGCAACTCTCCCCGGGTCATGTAAGCCAGATAGGGCATTGTCCAGTCCGGTATGATGTGGAGAGCCGCCACCAGTCGTGCCTCCGGGTCAGGGACAGCCAAGTCTTCCTCTGTAGGCAACTTAACAGAAGGGTTATACAGGACATCCAGGAAAGTATTAGGCGGCACCGGCTTTCGCTGAGAGCCCAGCCGGCTTAGAGCATCAGCCGCCTCGTTCTTCCTGCGATCAATGTGCTCTACTTGGTAGCCCTGAAAGTGCCCAGCAATGGCATCAACTTCGCGGCGATAAGCCGCCATGAGAGGGTCCTTAGAGTCCCACTTGCCTGATACTTGTTGAGCCACCAAGTCTGAGTCACCGAAACACCTTACCCGGCTCAAGCTCATCTCCTTAGCCATCCGAAGACCGTGGAGCAAGGCCTCGTACTCAGCTGCGTTGTTGGTACAAGGAAACATCAATTGTAGCACATAATGGAACTTATCACCCTTAGGGGAAGCCAATACGACTCCAGCCCCCGAGCCCTCCAACTGCCTGGACCCATCAAAGTGAATAGTCCAATATGTGTTATCCGGCTTTTGCTCGGGCACTTGTGACTCTGTCCAATCATTGATGAAATCCACCAAGGCCTGAGATTTAACAGCAGTGCGTGGCACGTATTTGAGACCATGAGGTCCGAGCTCTATGGCCCACTTAGCCACTCTCCCTGTGGCCTCTCTGTTTTGAATGATATCACCAAGAGGGGCAGAACTGACCATAGTGATGGGATGACCCTGGAAATAATGCTTAAGCTTCCGGCTCGCCATGAACACACCATAAACAAGCTTCTGCCAATGTGGATACCGCTGTTTGGACTCGATGAGCACTTCGCTGACATAATAAACCGGCCGCTGAACCGGATGCTCCTTACCCTCTTCCTTGCGCTCCACCACCACAGCCACACTGACGGCTCGTGTGTTCGCCGCCACATACAGTAATAAGGGCTCCTTATCAACCGGAGCAGCAAGGACTGGGGGCTCTGCCAGCTGCTTCTTCAAATCCTCAAAAGCAGTATTAGCTGCATCATTCCAGACAAAGTTATAAGTTTTCTTCATCAACTGATATAATGGCATGGCCTTCTCACCCAAACGGCTTATAAACCGGCTTAAAGCAGCGATGCGACCCGCCAAGCGCTGAACGTCATTTATACACGCCGGCTTAGCCAGGGAGGTGATGGCCTTGATCTTCTCCGGGTTAGCTTCAATGCCTCTGTCAGAAACCAAGAAACCCAAGAGTTTGCCTGCAGGAACACCAAAAACACACTTGGCCGGGTTAAGCATCATCTTGTAAACCCGGAGATTATCAAAGGTTTCCCTCAAATCATCTATCAGGGTTTCCTCCTTTATGGATTTAACCACAATATCGTCCACATAAGCATGAACATTGCGCCCAATCTGGTTATGAAGACAGTTCTGCACGCAACGCTGATAAGTCGCCTGTGCACACTTGAGTCCAAAGGGCATAGATACATAGCAGAAGGCTCCAAAGGGAGTGATGAACGCCGTCTTCTCCTGGTCCTTAACTGCCATTTTAATCTGATGATATCCGGAATAAGCATCCAAGAAACTTAAGCGCGCACAACCTGCCGTAGCATCAATAATTTGATCAATACGGGGAAGGGCAAAAGGATCAGCCGGACACGCCTTGTTTAAGTCCGTGTAGTCCACACACATCCGCCAAGTGCCGTTCTTCTTGAGTACGAGCACCGGGTTAGCTAACCACTCTGGGTGAAAGACTTCAACAATAAACCCGGCCGCCAAGAGCCGGGCCACCTCTTCACCAATAGCTTTCCGCCTCTCTTCATTAAACCGCCGAAGGAACTGCCTGACCGGCTTAAATTTCGGATCAACATTGAGAGTGTGCTCAGCGAGTTCTCTAGGTACACCTGGCATGTCAGAAGGTTTCCATGCGAAGATGTCCCTATTCTCACGGATGAACTCGATGAGCGCGCTTTCCTATTTTGGATCCAGATTGGCACTGATGCTAAACTGCTGAGATGAATCTCCTGGAACGAAATCAACAAGTTTAGTCTCATCAGCCGACTTAAATTTCATTGCCGGCTCATGCTCCGTAGTCGGCTTTTTCAGAGAGGTCATATCTGTTGGGTCAACGTTGTCTTTGTAAAACTTCAACTCCTCTGTTGCACAAACAGATTCTGCATAAGCTGCATCGCCTTCCTCACACTCCAGGGCCACCTTCCGGCTGCCGTGAACCGTAATGGTCCCATTATGACCCGGCATCTTGAGCTGTAAATACACGTAACACGGCCGTGCCATGAACTTGGCGTAAGCCGGCCGCCCAAATATGGCATGGTACGGACTTCTTATCTTGACCACCTCAAAGGTCAATTTTTCCACCCTGTAGTTGTGCTCATCTCCAAAGGCCACTTCCAACTCGATCTTGCCGACTGGATAAGCCGACTTACCAGGTACCACACCGTGGAAAATAGTGTTTGACTGGCTGAGGTTCTTATCAATCAACCCCATACGACGGAACGTCTCATAATAGAGGATGTTGATGCTGCTGCCTCCATCCATGAGCACCTTAGTGAACTTATATCCTCCCACCTGAGGAGCCACCACCAAGGCCAAGTGACCCGGATTATCCACCCGGGGAGGGTGATCCTCCCTACTCCACACTATAGGCTGCTCAGACCACCGCAAGTAGCGTGGAACCGCCGGCTCAACAGCATTCACAGCCCTCTTATGAAGCTTCTGATCTCGCTTACACAGACTGGTGGTAAACACATGATACTGTCCACCGCTAAGCTGCTTTGGATTGGTCTGATAACCCCCCTGCTGCTGTTGATGACCCTGGCCAGACTGCTGATTAAAGCCCCCTTGACCGTTCTGAGGATTAGAATTTGAGCCGCCGCCCGGGCCATGAAAGCCGCCGGCGCCTGAGCCGCCGCCCGGGCCATTGTAATTCTTAAAGGCCTTCATGATTGCACAATCCTTCCATAGATGGGTAGCTGGCTTCTCTCTAGAGCCATGCCTTGGACAAGGCTCATTCAACAGCTGCTCCAGCGTCGGGCCTGACCCGCCGGCTCGGGGAGGGGGCCTCCCCTTGCGTCGCTGGTTATTACCCTGTGAGCTGGCGTTGGCTACGAACTCTAGGCTGCCATCGGCCTTGCGCTTGCCACCTCCTTGGTTCCCCGGGTTATGCTGAGGACCCTTGCCATTGCCGTTCTTCTTTCCCTTCCCTGTCCTTTCATCATCTGAAGCGGGGTCCTTGGTACCATCAGAATCGGCGTACTTGACAAGAGCCGCCATCAGTGTACCCATATCATTGCAGTCGCGCTTAAGCCGCCCGAGTTTCATCTTCAGGGGCACGAAACGACAATTCTGCTCCAACATTAAGACTGCAGAGCCGGCATCCATCTTATCTGATGAATGTATGATCTCCTTGACCCGGCGAACCCAATGTGTCGTGGATTCACCCTCCTGCTGCTTACAGTTAGTCAAATCCACAATTGACATAGACTGCCTACAGGTATCCTTGAAGTTTTGGATGAACCGGGCTTTCAGCTCAGCCCAAGACCCGATGGAATTCGGTGGTAGCCCTTTCAACCAAGTGCGGGCAGTCCCATCTAACATCATGGTGAAGTACTTGGCCATTGCCGCCTCACTGACCTCCAGCAGTTCCATGGCCATCTCGTAACTCTCGATCCAGGCTGCGGGTTGTAAGTCAGCCGTGTAATTAGGCACCTTCCTAGGGCCTTTGAAGTCCTTGGGTAGACGTTCATTGCGGATAGCTGGCACTAAACAAGGGACACCCCCAGTCCTGGTAGGGATACCCACGTCGACGGAAGTCGTCGGATAAGCCGGGGGAGTCTGGTAAGCCGTCAACTGAGGCACCTGCTCCGCCTCTTGCCGCGCTCTGTCTTGGTCTGCTGCGTGAAAGGCTCCGTTATGAGCCGGGCCATGGCCAGGGGGCGGGTCATGGCGTCGGACATTACTTGAGCCGGTCGCTGAGACCATGTGTCTGCTGTAACTCGGGCTCCGGACTGGACGAGGGGTCGAGTGGATCCTGTCCCGGCTGTAGGAGTACGCCTCTTGTTGCGCCAGTGCTGTCTGAAGGAGTTCCCTGACCCGGCGGGTTTCAATAGCCGTCGGAGAGTCGCCGTCAATTGGGAGAGCCGCCAGCCGTGCTGCCGCGGCGACCATGTTCTCCAGCGGGTTAGCATAATGACCCGGTGGTATTGGCACGTACTGAGGCGGGGCAGGGGGCACCTGGGGAGGCCCCATTACTTGTGGCTGAATAGGGGTCCTAGACCCGGGCACTATGACCCCTCGCGGGTCACTAGACCCTGCACCTGGCGTGTTGAAGAGGTTTCGTGGATCGTAAACCGGAGGGAGCCGAGATTGGGCCTTCTGATGCCTCCTTCTCATGACCTCATTGGACGCGTTCTGATCCATCGTGAGCCGGAAAGACTGCGCCTGGATCAATTGAGTTTGGGCGTCGAGAGCCGCCCTCTCCGCAGCCATCCTGATCCCTTCTGCTGCCAGATCCTCCTTAGCTTTCACTAGATCTAACTTTAATTGCGCCACCTCCGCATCATGCTGAGCTTGATCCGTCGGGACAACCGCGGCAGTTAACAGGGCCGTCATCTTGTCCGTGAGATCCATCAGCACCTGAGCCGGCGAGGGCACCGGGTTTCCCGCTCCAGCAGCAGGGTTCTGAACAGGCTGTGCACCGGCCATAAAGACTCCAACCTGACTTGGCGGCTCAAACGGGTCCGGAATACTGTCACCATCGGAACAACCCATGAGCCTGCCATCTTGAAGTTGATACAACGAGTTTGACTCATCTGTGGACGACTCGCCGTCAGAGCCGGCGGCCGTCTCATCACCAGATCCAGATCGATCAGAGAGCCCTCCATGGATACATCCCACAAAAGCATGCCTTAAGGCAGGCCGGGCCCGGGCGGGTCGTGCGCGCTGAGCCGTCTCGATGAGATCGACGCAGAGATCCGGCTCAGGGCCCGGCTCACCAATCTTGCCGATGAAAACATGAATTCCACCGAAGGGGACCCGGTACCCGTGCTCAATTGAGCCGGCGTCGGGGCCCCAGTTTGCATCGTCGATGTAGAGCTTGCCGCGACGACTCTTGGTCATCCGGCCCACAGCGTATCCCTTGAGCCCTTCGAAGCTGCCCTTCAAGAACTCACATCTACCGTGCGCTGGCCCCACGGTGGGCGCCAACTGTCGTGGAATTGTCACGGCAGATGTCCTCAAGCTAGGACTTAGTCGTGGAGCCATCGCCGCTAGGAAGCTTGAAGGGGTTAACAGGACAAGGAACACGAGGGTTTATACTGGTTCGGCCCCTTACGGTGAAGGTAAAAGCCTACGTCCAGTTGAGGTGGTATTGATTAGGGTTTCGATGACCAGGGAGCTTAACTGCTATGCCTGGCTCTCGATGAGGTCTTTCTTGCCCCTAAACCGCTGCCGGGTCGTCCCTTTATATAGGGAGGCTGACGCCCAGCAGCTCTCAGAGTCCCGACCGGCTCATAAGAGTGTCCGGCTCGGACTCTCAACTATTCTTGCCTTACACTACAAGTTCTACCATAATAATGATTGCAACTACGGGCCTTAAGCCATATCCGGGTCTTAAGCCCATCTTTGGCCCACCATCTTCAAGCTTGGCACCGGGCTTCTGGCAATGACCATTATGAGTAACCCGGCCCCTCCTGGCGGGTGACTCTAAGGTCTATATCCTCAACACATTTCGTTAGCTTAGCACTCGATCGTTTAGTATTCTGCTATTGCTTTCTTTATGACTTATACATGTTCTTATGACTATGAGATTATGCAACTCCCGTTTACCGGAGGAACACTTTGTGTGCTACCAAACGTCACAACGTAACTGGGTGATTATAAAGGTGCTCTACAGGTGTCTCCGAAGATATTTGTTGGGTTGGCGTATTTCGAGATTAGGATTTGTCACTCCGATTGTCGGAGAGGTATCTCTGGGCCCACTCGGTAATGCACATCACTATAAGCCTTGCAAGCATTGTAACTAATGAGTTAGTTGCGGGATGATGTATTACAGAACGAGTAAAGAGACTTGCCGGTAACGAGATTGAACTAGGTATTGAGATACCGATGGTCGAATCTCGGGCAAGTAACATACCGATGACAAAGGGAACAACGTATGTTGTTATGCGGTTTGACCGATAAAGATCTTCGTAGAATATGTGGGAGCCAATATGAGCATCCAGGTTCCGCTGTTGGTTATTGACCGGAGAAGTGTCTCGGTCATGTCTACATAGTTCTCGAACCCATAGGGTCTGCACGCTTAAAGTTAGATGACGGTTATATTATGAGTTTATGTGTTTTGATGTACTGAAGGAGTTCGGAGTCCCGGATGAGATCAGGGACATGACGAGGAGTCTCGAAATGATCGAGACGTAAAGATCGATATATTGGACGACTATATTCGGACATCGGAAAGGTTCCGAGTGATTCGGGTATTTTTGGGAGCACCGGAGAGTTACGGGAATTCGTATTGGGCCTTAATGGGCCATAAGGGAAAGGAGAGAAAGGCCCCAAAGGGTGGCCGCACCCCTCCCCATGGACTAGTCCGAATTGGACTAGGGAGGGGGGGTGCCCCCTCCTTCCTTCTCCTTCTCCCTTCCCTTCTCCTACTCCAACAAGGAAAGGAGGAGTCGTACTCCCAGAGGGAGTAGGACTCCCCCCTTGGCGCGCCCTCCTCCTAGGCCGGCCACCTCCCCCCTTGCTCCTTTATATACGGGGGCAGGGGGGCACCCTAGAGACAACAATTGATCATTGATCTTTTAGCCGTGTGCGGTGCCCCCCTCCACCATATTCCACCTCGATAATATCGTAGCGGTGCTTAGGTGAAGCCCTGCGTCGGTAGAACATCATCATCGTCACCACGCCGTCGTGCTGACGGAACTCTCCCTCAAAGCTCGGCTGGATCGGAGTTCGAGGGACATCATCGAGCTGAACATGTGCTGAACTCGGAGGTGCCGTACGTTCGGTACTTGGATCGGTCGGATCGTGAAGACGTACGACTACATCAATCGCGTTGTGCTAACGCTTCCGCTTTCGGTCTACGATGGTACGTGGACACACTCTCCCCTCTCGTTGCTATGCATCACCATGACCTCGCGTGTGCGTATGAAATTTTTGAAATTACTACGTTCCCCAACAGTGGTATCAGAGCCAGGTTTTATGCGTTGATGTTATACGCACGAGTAGAACATAAGTGAGTTGTGGGCGATATAAGTCATACTGCTTACCACCATGTCATACTTTGGTTCGGCGGTATTGTTGGATGAAGCGGCCCGGACCGACATTACGCGTACGCTTGCGCGAGACTGGTTCTACCGACGTGCTTTGCACACAGGTGGCTGGCGGGTGTCAACTTCTCCAACTTTAGTTGAACCGAGTGTGGCTACGCCCAGTCCTTGCGAAGGTTAAAACATCACTAACTTGACAAACTATCGTTGTGGTTTTGATGCGTAGGTAAGAACGGTTCTTGCTAAGCCCGTAGCAGCCACGTAAAACTTGGAACAACAAAGTAGAGGACGTCTAACTTGTTTTTGCGGGGCATGTTGTGATGTGATATGGTCAACACATGATGCTAAATTTTATTGTATGAGATGATCATGTTTTGTAACCGAGTTATCGGCAACTGGCAGGAGCCATATGGTTGTCGCTTTATTGTATGCAATGCAATCGCCCTGTAATGCTTTACTTTATCACTAAGCGGTAGCGATAGTCGTAGAAGCATAAGATTGGCGAGACGACAACGATGCTACGATGGAGATCAAGGTGTCGCGCCGATGACGATGGTGATCATGACGGTGCTTCGGAGATGGAGATCAGAAGCACAAGATGATGATGGCCATATCATATCACTTATATTGATTGCATGTGATGTTTATCTTTTATGCATCTTATCTTGCTTTGATTGATGGTAGCATTATAAGATGATCTCTGAGTAAATTTCAAGATAAAAGTGTTCTCCCTGAGTATGCACCGTTGCCAAAGTTCGTCGTGCCCAGACACCACGTGATGATCGGGTGTGATAAGCTCTACGTCCATCTACAACAGGTGCAAGACAGTTTTGCACACGCGGAATACTCAGGTTAAACTTGATGAGCCTAGCATATGCAGATATGGCCTCGGAACACTGAGACCGAAAGGTCGAGCGTGAATCATATAGTAGATATGATCAACATAGTGATGTTCACCATTGAAAGCTAATCCATTTCACGTGATGATCGGTTATGGTTTAGTTGATTTGGATCACGTGATCACTTAGAGGATTAGAGAGATGTCTATCTAAGTGGGAGTTCTTAAGTAATATGATTAATTGAACATAAATTTATCATGAACTTAGTACCTGATAGTATCTTGCTTTTCTATGTTGATTGTAGATAGATGGCCCGTGCTGTTGTTCCGTTGAATTTTAATGCGTTCCTTGAGAAAGCAAAGTTGAAAGATGATGGTAGCAATTACACGGACTGGGTCCGTAACGTGAGGATTATCCTCATTGCTGCACAGAAGAGTTACGTCCTGCAAGCACCGCTAGGTGTACCACCTCCGCCAGCAACTGCAGACATTGTGAATGCCTGGCAGTCACGAGTTGATGACTACTCGATAGTTCAGTGTGCCATGCTTTACGGCTTAGAACCGGGACTTCAACGACGTTTTGAACGTCATGGAGCATATGAGATGTTCTAGGAGTTTAAGTTAATATTTCAAAAGAATGCCCAGATTGAGAGATATGAAGTCTCCAATAAGTTCTACAGCTGCAAGATGGAGGAGAATAGTTCTGTCAGTGAGCATATACTCAAGATGTCTGGGTACTATAATCACTTGATTCAACTGGGAGTTAATCTTCCGGATGATAGCGTCATTGACAGAATTCTTCAATCACTGCCACCAATCTACAAGAGCTTCGTGATGAACTATAACATGCAAGGGATGGATAAGACGATTCCCGAGCTCTTCGCAATGCTAAAGGCTGCGGAGGTAGAAATCAAGTAGGAGCATCAAGTGTTGATGGTCAATAAGACCACCAGTTTCAAGAAAAAGGGCAAAGGGAAGAAGAAGGGGAACTTCAAGAAGAACAGCAAGCAAGTTGCTGCTCAAGAGAAGAAACCCAAGTCTGGACCTAAGCCTGAGACTGAGTGCTCCTACTGCAAGCAGACTGGTCACTGGAAGCGGAACTGCCCCAAGTATTTGGTGGATAAGAAGGATGGCAAGGTGAACAAAGGTATATGTGATATACATGTTATTGATGTTCACCTTACCAGAGCTCGCAGTAGCACCTGGGTATTTGATACTGGTTCTGTTGCTAATATTTGCAACTCAAAACAGGGACTACGGATTAAGAGAACACTGGCCAAGGACGAGGTGACAATGCGTGTGGGAAACGGTTCCAAAGTCGATATGATCGCCGTCGGCATGCTACCTCTACATCTACCTTCGGGATTAGTATTAGACCTAAATAATTGTTTGGTGCCAGCGTTGAGCATGAACATTATATCTGGATCTTGTTTGATGCGAGACGGTTATTCATTTAAATCAGAGAATAATGGTTGTTCTATTTATATGAGTAATATCTTTTATGGTCATGCACCCTTGAAGAGTGGTCTTATTTTGATGAATCTCGATAGTAGTGATACACATATTCATAATGTTGAAGCCAAAAGATGCAGAGTTGATAATGATAGTACAACTTATTTGTGGCACTGTCTTTTAGGTCATATCGGTATAAAGCGCATGAAGAAACTCCATACTGATGGACTTTTGGAACCACTTGATTATGAATCACTTGGTACTTGTGAACCGTGCCTCATGGACAAGATGATTAAAACACCATTCTCTAATACTATGGAGAGAGCAACAGATTTGTTGGAAAAATCATACATACAGATGTATGTGGTCCGATGAATATTGAGGCTCGTGGCGGATATCTTTATTTTCTCACCTTCACAGATGATTTGAGCAGGTATGGGTATATCAACTTAATGAAACATAAGTCTGAAACATTTGAAAAGTTCAATGAATTTCAGAGTGAAGTTGAAAATCATCGTAACAAGAAAATAAAGTTTCTACGATCTGATCGTGGAGGAGAATATTTGAGTAACGAGTTTGGTATACATTTAAAACAATGCGGAATAGTTTCGCAACTCACGCCACCCGGAACACCACAGCGTAATGGTGTGTCCGAACGTCGTAATCGTACTTTACTAGATATGGTGCAATCTATAATGTCTCTTACTGATTTACCGCTATCGTTTTGGGGTTATGCTTTAGAGACGGCTGCATTCACATTAAATAGGGCACCATCGAAATCCGTTGAGACGACGCCTTATGAACTGTGGTTTGGCAAGAAACCAAAGTTGTCATTTCTTAAAGTCTGGGGCTGCGATGCTTATGTGAAAAAGCTTCAACCTGATAAGCTCGAACCCAAATCGGAGAAATGTGTCTTCATAGGATACCCAAAGGAGACTGTTGGGTACACCTTCTATCACAGATCCGAAGGCAAGACATTCGTTGCTAAGAATGGATCCTTTCTAGAGAAGGAGTTTCTCTCGAAAGAAGTGAGTGGGAGGAAAGTAGAACTTGATGAGGTAACTGTACCTGCTCCCTTATTGGAAAGTAGCTCATCATAGAAATCTATTCCTGTGACGCCTACACCAATTAGTGAGGATGTTAATGATGATGATCATGGAACTTCAGATCAAGTTGTTGCTGAACCTCGTAGGTCGACTAGAGTAAGATCCGCACCAGAGTGGTACGGTAATCCTGTTCTGGAGGTTATGCTCTGATACCACTGTTGGGGAACGTAGTAATTTCAAAAATTTCCTACGCACACGCAAGATCATGGTGATGCATAGCAAGGAGAGGGGAGAGTGTTGTCCACGTACCCTCGTAGACCGAAAGCGGAAGCGTTAGCACAACACGGTTGATGTAGTCGTACGTCTTCACGATCCGACCGATCAAGTACCGAACGCACGGCACCTCCGAGTTCAGCACACGTTCAGCCCGATGACGTCCCTCGAACTCCGATCCAGCCGAGTGTTGAGGGAGAGTTTCGTCAGCACGACGACGTGGTGACGATGATGATGTTCTACCGACGCAGGGCTTCGCCTAAGCACCGCTACAGTATTATCGAGGTGGACTATGGTGGAGGGGGGGCACCGCACACGGCTAAAAGATCAATGATCAATTGTTGTCTCTAGGGTGCCCCCTGCCCCCGTATATAAAGGAGCAAGGGGGGAGGTGCGGCCGGTCAGGGAGGAGGCGCGCCAGGAGGAGTCCTACTCCAACCGGGAGTACGACTCCCTCCCTTCCTTGTTGGAATAGGAGAAGGGGGCAAGAGGTGGAGGAGAGGAAGGAAAGGGGGGCGCCGCCCCCCTCTCCTTGTCCTATTCGGACTAGGGGGAGGGGTGCGCGGCCCTTGCCCTGGCCGCCTCTCCTCATCTCCACTAAGGCCCACTATGGCCCATTAACCGCCGGGGGGTTCCGGTAACCCCTCCGGTACTGCGGTAAAATCCCGATTTCACCCGGAACACTTCCGATATCCAAATATAGGCTTCCAATATATCAATCTTCATGTCTCGACCATTTCAAGACTCCTTGTCATGTCCGTGATCACATTCGGGACTCCGGACAACCTTCGGTACATCAAAACATATAAAGTCATAATATAACTGTCATCGAAACGTTAAGCGTGCAGACCCTACGGGTTCGAGAACTATGTAGACATGACCGAGACACGTCTCCGGTCAATAACCAATAGCGGAACCTAGACACTCATATTGGCTCCCACATATTCTACGAAGATATTTATCGGTCAGACCGCATAACAACATACGTTGTTCCCTTTGTCATCGGTATGTTACTTGCCCGAGATTCGATCGTCGGTATCTCAATACCTAGTTCAATCTCGTTACCGGCAAGTCTCTTTACTCGTTCCGTAATACATCATCCCGCAACTAACTAATTAGTTGCAATGCTTGCAAGGCTTATAGTTATGTGCATTACCGAGTGGGCCCAGAGATACCTCTCCGATAATCGGAGTGACAAATCCTAATCTCGAAATACGCCAACCCAACAAGTACCTTCGGAGACACCTGTAGAGTACCTTTATAATCACCCAGTTACGTTGTGACGTTTGGTAGCACACAAAGTGTTCCTCCAGTAAACGGGAGTTGCATAATCTCATAGTCATAGGAACATGTATAAGTCATGAAGAAAGCAATAGTAGAATACTAAACGATCGAGTGCTAAGCTAACAGAATGGGTCAAGTCAATCACATCATTCTCCTAATGATCTGATCCCGTTAATCAAATGACAACTCTTTGTCTATGGCTAGGAAACATAACCATCTTTAATCAACGAGCTAGTTAAGTAGAGGCATACTAGTGACACTCTGTTTGTCTATGTATTCACACATGTATCATGTTTCCGGTTAATACAATTCTAGCATGAATAATAAACATTTACCATGAAATAAGGAAATAAATAATAACTTTATTATTGCCTCTAGGACATATTTCCTTCATTCTCCCACTTGCACTAGAGTCAATAATCTAGCTCACATCGCCATGTGATTTAACAACAATAGTTCACATCACCATGTGCTTAACACTCATAGTTCACATCGCTATGTGACCAACACTCAAAGGGTTTACTAGAGTCAGTAATCTAGTTCACATCGTTTATGTGATTTAACACCCAAAGAGTACTAAGGTGTGATCATGTTTTGCTTGTGAGAGAAGTTTAGTCAATGGGTCTGCCAAATTCAGATCCGTATGTATTTTGCGAATTTCTATGTCTACAATGCTCTGCACGGAGCTACTCTAGCTAATAGCTCCCACTTTCAAAATGTATCTGGATCGAGACTTAGAGTCATCCAGATCGGTGTCAAAGCTTGCATTGACGTAACTCTTTACGACGAACCTTTTGTCACCTCCATAATCGAGAAACATATCCTTATTCCACTAAGGATAATTTTGACCGCTGTTCAGTGATCTACTCCTAGATCACTATTGTACTCCCTTGCCAAAATCAGTGTAGGGTATACAATAGATGTGGTACACAGCATGGCATGCTTTATAGAACCTATGGCTGAGGCATAGGGAATGACTTTCATTCTCTTTCTATCTTCTGCCGTGGTCGGGCTTTGAGTCTCACTCAATTTCACACCTTTTAACACAGGCAAGAACTCTTTCTTTGACTGTTCCATTTTGAACTACTTCAAAATCTTGTCAAGGTATGTACTTATTGAAAAAACTTATCAAGCGTCTTGATCTATCTCTATAGAACTTTATGCTCAATATGTAAGCAGCTTCACCGAGGTCTTTCTTTGAAAAACTCCTTTCAAACACTCCTTTATGCTTTGCAGAAGAATTCTACATTATTTCCAATCAACAATATATATGTCATTCACATATACTTATCAAAAATGTTGTAGTGCTCCCACTCACTTTCTTGTAAATACAGGCTTCACCACAAGTCTGTATTAAAACTATATGCTTTGATCAACTTATCAAAGCATATATTCCAACTCCGAGATGCTTGCACCAGTCCATAGATGGATCGCTGGAGCTTGCATATTTTGTTAGCACCTTTAGGATTGACAAAACCTTCTGGTTGCATCATATACAACTCTTCTTTAAGAAATCCATTAAGGAATGCAGTTTTGTTTATCCATTTGCCAAATTTCATAAAATGCGGCAATTGCTAACATGATTTGGACAGACTTAAGCATAGATACGAGTGAGAAACTCTCATCGTAGTCAACACCTTGAACTTGTCGAAAACCTTTTTGCGACAATTTGAGCTTTGTGGATAGTAACACTACTATCAGCGTCTGTCTTCCTCTTGAAGATACATTTATTCTCAATGGCTTGCCGATCATCGGGCATGTTAACCAAAGTCCACACTTTGTTCTCATACATGGATCCCATCTTAGATTTCATGGCCTCAAGCCATTTTGCGGAATCTGGGCTCACCATCGCTTCCTCATAGTTCATAGGTTCGCCATGGTCAAGTGACATGACCTCCAGAACAGGTTTACCGTACCACTCTGGTGCGGATCTTACTCTGGTTGACCTACGAGGTTCGATAGTAACTTGATCTGGAGTTACATGATCATCATCATTAGATTCCTCACTAATTGGTGTAGGAATCACAGGAACAGATTTCTGTGATGAACTACTTTCCAATAAGGGAGGAGGTACAGTTACCTCATCAAGTTCTACTTTCCTCCCACTCACTTCTTTCGAGAGAAACTCCTTCTCTAGAAAGGACCCATATTAAGCAACAAAGATCTTGCCTTCGGATCTGTGATAGAAGGTGTACCCAATAGTCTCTTTTGGGTATTCTATGAAGACGCACTTCTCCGATTTGTGTTTGAGCTTATCATGCTGAAACTTTTTCACATAAGCATCGCAACCCCAAACTTTAAGAAACGACAGCTTAGGTTTCTTGCTAAACCATAGTTCATATTGTGTCGCCTCAACGGATTTTGACGGTGCCCTATTTAATGTGAATGCAGCTGTCTCTAATGCATAACCCCAAAACGATAGTGGTAAATCGGTAAGAGACATCATAGATTGCACTATATCCAATAAAGTACGGTTATGACGTTCGGGCACACATTACGCTGTGGTGTTCCGGATGGCATGAGTAGTGAAACTATTTCACATTGTTTTAACTGAAGACCAAACTCGTAACTCAAATATTCGTCTCCGCTGTCAAATCGTAGAAACTTTATTTTCTTGTTAGGATGATTTGCCACTTCACTCTAAAATTATATGAACTTTTCAAATGTTTCAGACTTATGTCTCATCAAGTAGATATACACATATCTACTCAAATCATCTGTGAAGTTCAGAAAATAACGATACCCGCCGTGAGCCTCAACACTCATGGGATCGCATACATCAGTATGTATTATTTCCAATAAGTCAGTTGCTTGCTCCATTGTTCCGGAGAACGGAGTCTTAGTCATCTTGCCCATAAGGCATGGTTCGCAAGCATCAAGTGATTCATAATCAAGTGATTCCAAAATCCCATCAGCATGGAGTTTCTTCATGCGCTTTACACCAATATGACCTAAACGGCAGTGCCACAAACAAGTTGCACTATCATTATTAACTTTGCATCTTTTTGCTTCAATATTATGAATATGTGTATCACTACGATTGGGATCCAACAAACCATTGGGTGTATGACCATAGAAGGTTTTATTCATGTAAACAGAACAACAATTATTCTCTAACTTAAATGAGTAACCGTATTGCAATAAACATGATCAAATCATATTCATGCTCAACGCAAACACCAAATAACACTTATTTAGTTTCAACACTAATCCCGAAAGTATAGGGAGTGTGCGATGAAGATCATATCAATCTTGGAACCATTTCCAACACACATCGTCACTTCACCCTTAACTAGTCTCTGTTTATTTTGCAACTCCTGTTTCGAGTTACTACTCTGAGCAACTGAACCAATATCAAATACCGAGGGGTTGTTATAAACACTAGTAAAATACACATCAATAACATGTATATCAAATATACTTTTGTTCACTTTGCCATCCTTCTTATCCGCCAAATACATGGGGTAGTTCCGCTTCCAGTGACCAGTCCCTTTGTAGTAGAAGCACTCAGTTTCAGGCTTAGGTCCAGACTTGGGCTTCTTCACTTGAGCAGCAACTTGCTTGCCGTTCTTCTTGAAGTTCCCCTTCTTCCCTTTGCCCTTTTCTTGAAACTAGTGGTCTTTGTCAACCATCAACACTTGATGCCCTTTCTTGATTTCTACCTTCACCGATTTCATCATCACGAAGAGCTTGGGAATCGTTTCTGTTATCCCTTGCATATTATAGTTCATCACGAAGTTCTAGTAACTTGGTGATGGTGACAAGAGAACTCTGTTAATCACTATCTTATCTGGAAGATTAACTCCCACTTGATTGAAGCGATTGTAGTACCCAGACAATCTGAGCACATGCTCACTGCTTGAGCTATTCTCCTCCATCTTTTAGCTATAGAACTTGTTGGAGACTTCATATCTCTCAACTCAGGTATTTGCTTGAAATATTAACTTCAACTCCTGGAACATCTCATATGGTCCATGACGTTCAAAACGTCTTTGATGTCCCGATTCAAAGCCATTAAGCATGGTGCACTAAACTATCAAGTAGTCATCATATTGAGCTAGCCAAACGTTCATAACGTCTGCATCTGCTCCTGCAATAGGTCTGTCACCTAGCGGTGCATCAAGGACATAATTCTTCTATGCAGCAATGAGGATAAACCTCAGATCACGGATCCAATCCGCATCATTGCTACTAACATCTTTCAACTTAGTTTTCTCTAGGAACATATCAAAATAAAACAGGGGAGCTAAATGTGAGCTACTGATCTACAACATGGATATGCTAATACTATCAGGACTAAGTTGATCTACAACATAACTTAAATGCGAGCTATTAATCTACAACATAGATATGATAAATTAAAGTTCAATTAATCATATTACTTAAGAACTACCACTTAGATAGACATCCCTCTAATCATCTAAGTGATCACGTGATCCAAATCAACTAAACCATAACCGATCATCACGTGAAATGGATTAGCTTTCAATGGTGAACATCACTATGTTGATCATATCTACTATATGATTCACGCTCGACCTTTCGGTCTCAGTGTTCCGAGGCCATATCTGCATATGCTAGGCTCGTCAAGTTTAACCTGAGTATTCTGCGTGTGCAAAACTGGCTTGCACCCGTTGTAGATGGACGTAGAGCTTATCACACCCGATCATCACGTGGTGTCTGGGCACGACGAACTTTGGCAATGGTGCATACTCAGGGAGAACACTTTTATCTTGAAATTTAGTGAGAGATCATCTTATAATGCTACTGTCAATCAAAGCAAGATAAGATGCATAAAAGATAAACATCACATGCAATCAATATAAGTGATATGATATGGCTATCATCATCTTGTGCTTGTGATCTCCATCTCCGAAGCACCGTCATGATCACCATCGTCACCGCCGCGACACTTTGATCTCCATCGTAGCATCGTCGTCGTCTCGCCAATCTTATGCTTCTACGACTATCGCTACCACTTAGTGATAAAGTAAAGCATTACAGGGCGATTGCATTGCATACAATAAAGCGACAACCATATGGCTCCTGCCAGTTGCCGATAACTCGGTTACAAAACATGATCATCTCATACAATAAAATTTAGCATCATGTCTTGACCATATCACATCACAACATGCCCTGCAAAAACAAGTTAGACGTCCTCTACTTTGTTGTTGCAAGTTTTACGTGGCTGCTACGGGCTTAGCAAGAACCGTTCTTACCTACGCATCAAAACCACAACGATAGTTTGTCAAGTTGGTGCTGTTTTAACCTTCGCAAGGACCGGGCGTAGCCACACTCGGTTCAACTAAAGTTGGAGAAACTGACACCCGCCAGCCACCTGTGTGCAAAACACGTCGGTAGAACCAGTCTCACGTTGAACACCCATCAAGATATATGCCCTAGAGTAAAACCTATCAAGCATCTTGATCTATCTCTATAGATCTTGATGCTCAATATGTAACCAGCTTCACCGAGGTCTTTCTTTGAAAAGCTCCTTTCAAACACTCTTTATGCTTTGCAGAATAATTCTACATTATCTCCGATCAACAATATGTCATTCACATATACTTATCAGAAATGCACTAGTGCTCCCACTCACTTTCTTGTAAATACAGGCTTCATCGCAAGTCTGTATAAAACTATATGCTTTGATCAACTTATCAAAGCGTATATTCCAACTCCGAGATGCTTGTACCAGTCCATAGATGGATCGCTGGAGCTTGCATATTTTATTAGCACCTTTAGGATTGACAAAACCTTTTGGTTTCATCATATACAACTCTCCTTTAAGAAATCCATTAAGGAATGTAGTTTCGACATCCATTTGCCAGATTTCATAAAATGTGGCAATTTGCTAACATGATTCGGACAGACTTAAGCATCGCTACAAGTGAGAAAATCTCATCGTAGTGAACACCTTGAACTTTGTCAAAAACATTTTTTCGACAAGTCTAGCTTTGTAGATAGTAACACTACTATCAGCGTCCGTCTTCCTCTTGAAGATCCATTTATTTTCTATGGCTTGCCGATCACCGAGCAAGTCAACCAAAGTCCACACTTTGTTCTCATACATGGATCCCATCTCAGATTTCATGGCCTCAAGCCATTTTGCGGAATCTGGGCTCATCATCGCTTCCTCATAGTTCGTAGGTTCGTCATGGTCAAGTAACATGACCTCCAGAACTGGATTATCGTACCACTCTGGTGCGGATTTCATTCTGGTTGACCTACGAGGTTTGGTAGTAACTTGATCTGAAGTTACATGATCATCATCATTAGCTTCCTCACTAATTGGTGTAGGAGTCACAGGAACAGATTTCTGTGATGAACTACTTTCCAATAAGGGAGCAGGTACAGTTACCTCATCAAGTTCTACTTTCCTCCCACTCACTTCTTTCGAGAGAAACTCCTTCTCTCGAAAGGATCCATTCTTAGCAACAAATGTCTTGCCTTCGGATCTGTGATAGAAGGTGTACCCAGCAGTCTCCTTTGGTATCCTATGAAGACATATTTCTCCGATTTGGGTTTGAGCTTATCAGGATGAAACTTTTTCATATAAGCATGACAACCCCAAACTTTAAGAAACGACAACTTTGGTTTCTTGCCAAACCACAGTTCATATTGTGTCGTCTCAATGGACTTAGACGGTGCCCTTTTTAACGTGGATGCAGCTTTCTTTAATGCATAACCCCAAAACGATAGTGGTAAATCGGTAAGAGACATCATAGATTGCACCATATCTAATAAAGTACGGTTACGATGTTCGGACACACCATTACACTGTGGTGTACGAGGTGGCATGAGCAGTGAAACTATTTCACATTGTTTTAACTGAAGACCAAACTCGTAACTCAAATACTCTTCTCCATGATCAGATCGTAGAAACTTTATTTTCTTGTTACGATGATTTTCCACTTCACTCTGAAATTATATGAACTTTTCAAATGTTTCAGACTTCTGTTTCATTAAGTAGATATACCCATATTTGCTCAAATCATCTGTGAAGGTCAGAAAATAATGATACCCGCTACGAGCCTCAATATTCATCGGACCACATATATCAGTATGTATGATTTCCAACAAATCTATTGCTCGCTCCATTGTTCCGGAGAACGGCGTTTTAGTCATCTTGCCCAAGAGGCATGGTTCGCAAGCATCAAGTGATTCATAATCAAGTGTTTCCAAAATCCCATCAGCATGGAGTTTCTTCATGCGCTTTACACCAATATGACCTAAACGGCAGAGCCACAAATAAGTTGCACTATCATTATTAACTTTGCATCTTTTGGCTTCAATATTATGAATATGTGTATCACTACGATCGAGATCCAACAAACTATTTTCATTGGGTGTATGACCATAGAAGGTTTTATTCATTTAAATAGAACAACAATTATTCTCTAACTTAAATGAATAACCGTATTGCAATAAACATGATCAAATCATATTCATGCTCAACACAAACACCAAATAACACTTATTTAGGTACAACACTAATCCCGAAAGTGTAGGGAGCGTGCAATGATGATCATATCAATCTTGGAACCACTTCCAACACACATCGTCACTTCACCCTTAACTAGTCTATGTTCATTCCGCAACTCCTGTTTCGAGCTACTACTCTTAGTAACTGAACCAATATCAAATACCGAGGGGTTGCTACGAACACTAGTAAAATACACATCAATAATCTGTATATCAAATATACCTTTGTTCACTTTGCCATCCTTCTTATCCACCAAATACTTGGGGCAGTTCCGCTTCCAGTGACTAGTCCCTTTGTAGTAGAAGCACTTAGTCTCAGGTTAGAGACCAGGCTTGGGCTTCTTCACTTGAGCAGCAACTTGCTTGCCGTTCTTCTTGAAGTTCCCCTTCTTCCCTTTACCCTTTTCTTGAAACTAGTGGTCTCATCAACCATCAACACTTGATGTTTTTCTTGATTTCTACCTTCGTCGATTTCAGCATCACGAAGAGCTTGGGAATTGTTTCTGGTATCCCTTGCATATTATAGTTCATCACGAAGTTCTACTAACTTGGTGATGGTGACTAGAGAATTCTGTCAATCACTATCTTATCTGGAAGATTAACTCCCACTTGATTCAAGCGATTGTAGTACCCAGACAATCTGAGCACATGCTCACTGCTTGAGCTATTCTCCTCCATCTTTTAGCTGTAGAACTTGTTGGAGATTTCATATCTCTCAACTCGGGTATTTGCTTCAAATATTAACTTAAACTCTTGGAACATCTCATATGGTCCATGACGTTCAAAACGTATTTGAAGTCCCGATTCTAAGCCATTAAGCATGGTGCACTAAACTATCAAGTAGTCATCAAATTGAGCTAGCCAAACGTTCATAACGTCTGCATCTGCTCCTGCAATAGGTCTGTCACCTAGCGGTGCATCAAGGACATAATTTTTCTGTGCAGGAATGAGGATAAACCTCATATCACGGATCCAATCCGCATCATTGCTACTAACATCTTTCAACTTAGTTTTCTCTAGGAACATATCAAAATAAAACAGGGGAGCTAAATGTGAGCTATTGATCTACAACATAGATATGCTAATACTATCAGGACTAAGTTCATGATAAATTAAAGTTCAATTAATCATATTACTTAAGAACTCCCACTTAGATAGACATCCCTCCAATCATCTAAGTGATCACGTGATCCAAATCAACTAAACCATGTCCGATCATCACGTGAGATGGAGTAGTTTTCATTGGTGAACATCATTATGTTGATCATATCTACTATATGATTCACGCTCGACCTTTCAGTCTCCAGTGTTCCGAGGCCATATCTGCATATGCTAGGCTCGTCAAGTTTAACCTGAGAATTCTGCGTGTGCAAAACTAGCTTGCACCCGTTGTAGATGGACGTGGAGCTTATCACATCCGATCATCACGTGGTGTCTGGGCACGACGAACTTTGGCAACGGTGCATACTCAGGGAGAACACTTTTATCTTGAAATTTAGTGAGAGATCATCTTATAATGCTACCGTCAATCAAAGCAAGATAAGATGCATAAAAGATAAACATCACATGCAATCAATATAAGTGATATGATATGGCCATCATCATCTTGTGCTTGTGATCTCCATCTCCGAAGCATCGTCATGATCTCCATCGTCACCGGCATGACACCATGATCTCCATCATCTTGATCTATATCAATGTGTCGTCACATGGTCGTCTCGCCAACTATTGCTATCGCATAGCGATAAAGTAACGCAATTATTTGGCGCTTGCATCTTATGCAATAAAGAGACAACCATAAGGCTTTTGCCAGTTGCCAATAACTTCAACAAAACATGATCATCTCATACAACAACTTATACCTCATCACGTCTTGACCATATCACATCACAACAAGCCCTGCAAAAACAAGTTAGACGTCCTCTACTTTGTTGTTGCAAGTTTTACGTGGCTGCTACGGGCTGAGCAAGAACCGTTCTTACCTACGCATCAAAACCACAACGATAGTTCGTCAAGTTAGTGTAGTTTTAACCTTCTCAAGGACCGGGCGTAGCCACACTCGGTTCAACTAAAGTTGGAGAAACTGACACCCGCCAGCCACCTGTGTGCAAAGCACGTCGGTAGAAACAGTCTCGCGTAAGCGTACGCGTAATGTCGGTCCGGGCAGCTTCATCCAACAATACCGCCGAACCAAAGTATGACATGCTGGTAAGCAGTATGACTTGTATCGCCCACAACTCACTTGTGTTCTACTCGTGCAAATAACATCAACGCATAAAACCTGGCTCGGATGCATTCACGTTAAATAGGGCACCATCGAAATCCGTTGAGACGACGCCCCGGGATGTTCAACGCGAGACTGGTTACCAGCAAAGTAGAGGACGTCTAACTTGTTTTTGCAAGGCATGTTGTGATGTGATATGGTCAACACATGATGCTAAATTTTATTGTATGAGATGATCATGTTTTGTAACCGAGTTATCGGCAACTGGCAGGAGCCATATGGTTGTCGCTTTATTGTATGCAATGCAATCGCCCTGTAATGCTTTACTTTATCACTAAGTGGTAGCGATAGTCGTAGAAGCATAAGATTGGCGAGACGACAACGATGCTATGATGGAGATCAAGGTGTCGCGCCGGTGACGATGGTGATCATGACGGTGCTTCGGAGATGGAGATCACAAGCACAAGATGATGATGGCCATATCATATCACTTATATTGATTGCATGTGATGTTTATCTTTTATGCATCTTATCTTGCTTTGATTGACGGTAGCATTATAAGATGATCTCTCACTAAATTTCAAGATAAAAGTGTTCTCCCTGAGTATGCACCGTTGCCAAAGTTCGTCGTGCCCAGACACCACGTGATGATCGGGTGTGATAAGCTCTACGTCCATCTACAACGGGTGCAAGACAGTTTTGCACACACGGAATACTCAGGTTAAACTTGACGAGCCTAGCATATGCAGATATGGCCTCGGAACACTGAGACCGAAAGGTCAAGCGTGAATCATATAGTAGATATGATGAACATAGTGATGTTCACCATTGAAAGCTAATCCATTTCACGTGATGATCGGTTATGGTTTAGTTGATTTGGATCACGTGATCACTTAGAGGATTAGAGAGATGTCTATCTAAGTGGGAGTTCTTAAGTAATATGATTAATTGAACTTAAATTTATCATGAACTTAGTACCTGATAGTATCTTGCTTGTCTATGTTGATTGTAGATAGATGGCCCGTGCTGTTGTTCCGTTGAATTTTAATGCATTCCTTGAGAAAGCAAAGTTGAAAGATGATGGTAGCAATTACACGGACTGGGTCCGTAACTTGAGGATTATCTTCATTGCTGCACAGAAGAGTTACGTCCTGGAAGCACTGCTAGGTGTACCACCTGCGCCAGCAACTGCAGACATTGTGAATGGTTGGCAGTCACGAGTTGATGACTACTCGATAGTTCAGTGTGCCATGCTTTATGGCTTAGAACCGGGACTTCAACGACGTTTTGAACGTCATGGAGCATATGAGATGTTCCAGGAGTTGAAGTTAATATTTCAAAAGAATGCCCAGATTGAGCGATATGAAGTCTCCAATAAGTTCTACAGCTGCAAGATGGAGGAGAATAGTTTTGTCAGTGAGCATATACTCAAGATGTCTGGGTACTGCAATCACTTGATTCAACTGGGAGTTAATCTTCCGGATGATAGCATCATTGACAGAATTCTTCAATCACTGCCACCAAGCTACAAGAGCTTCGTGATGAACTATAACATCTAAGGGATGGATAAGACGATTCCCGAGCTCTTCGCAATGCTAAAAGCTGCAGAGGTAGAAATCAAGAAGGAGCATCAAGTGTTGATGGTCAATAAGACCACCAGTTTCAAGAAAAAGGGCAAAGGGAAGAAGAAGGGGAACTTCAAGAAGAACAGCAAGCAAGTTGCTGCTCAAGAGACGAAACCCAAGTCTGGACCTAAGCCTGAGACTGAGTGCTTCTACTGCAAGCAGACTGGTCACTGGAAGCGGAACTACCCCAAGTATTTGGCGGATAAGAAGGATGGCAAGGTGAACAAAGGTATATGTGATATACATGTTATTGATGTGTACCTTACCAGAGCTCGCAGTAGCACCTGGGTATTTGATACTGGTTTTGTTGCTAATATTTGCAACTCAAAACAGGGACTACGGATTAAGCGAACACTGGCCAAGAACGAGATGACAATGCGTGTGGGAAACGGTTCCAAAGTCGATGTGATCGCCGTCGGCACGCTACCTCTACATCTACCTTCGGGATTAGTATTAGACCTAAATACTTGTTATTTGGTGCCAGTGTTGAACATGAACATTATATCTGGATCTTGTTTGATGCGAGACGGTTATTCATTTAAATCAGAGAATAATGGTTGTTCTATTTATATGAGTAATATCTTTTATGGTCATGCACCCTTGAAGAGTGGTCTATTTTTTATGATCTCGATAGTAGTGATACACATATTCATAATGTTGAAGCCAAAAGATGCAGAGTTGATAATGATAGTGCAACTTATTTCTGGCACTGCCGTTTAGGTCATATCGGTATAAAGCGCATGAAGAAACTCCATACTGATGGACTTTTGGAACCACTTGATTATGAATCACTTGGTACTTGCGAACCGTGCCTCATGGGCAAGATGACTAAAACGCCGTTCTCCGGTACTATGGAGAGAGCAACAGATTTGTTGGAAATCATACATACAGATGTATGTGGTCCGATGAATATTGAGGCTCGTGGCGGATATCGTTATTTTCTCACCTTCATAGATGATTTGAGCAAATATGGGTATATGTACTTAATGAAACATAAGTCTGAAACATTTGAAAAGTTCAAAGAATTTCAGAGTGAAGTTGAAAATCATTGTAACAAGAAAATAAAGTTTCTACAATTTGATCGTGGAGGAGAATATTTGAGTTACGAGTTTGGTATACATTTAAAACAATGCAGAATAGTTTCGCAACTCACGCCACCCGGAACACCACAGCGTAATGGTGTGTCCGAACGTCGTAATCGTACTTTACTAGATATGGTGCGATCTATGATGTCTCTTACTGATTTACCGCTATCGTTTTGGGGTTATGCTTTAGAGACGGCTGCATTCACGTTAAATAGGGCACCATCGAAATCCGTTGAGACGACGCCTTATGAACTGTGGTTTGGCAAGAAACCAAAGTTTTCGTTTCTTAAAGTCTGGAGCTGCGATGCTTATGTGAAAAAACTTCAACCTGATAAGCTCGAACCCAAACCGGAGAAATGTGTCTTCATAGGATACCCAAAGGAGACTGTTGGGTACACCTTCTATCACAGATCCGAAGGCAAGACATTCGTTGCTAAGAATGGATCCTTTCTAGAGAAGGAGTTTCTCTCGAAAGAAGTGAGTGGGAGGAAAGTAGAACTTGATGAGGTAACTGTACCTGCTCCCTTATTGGAAAGTAGCTCATCACAGAAATATGTTCCTGCGACGCCTACACCAATTAGTGAGGAAGTTAATGATGATGATCATGGAACTTCAGATCAAGTTGTTGGTGAACCTCGTAGGTCAACCAGAGTGAGATCCGCACCAGAGTGGTACGGTAATCCTGTTCTGGAGGTTATGTTACTAGACCATGGCGAAACTACAAACTATGAAGAAGCAATGGTGAGCCCAGATTCCGCAAAATGGCTTGAGGCCATGAAATCTGAGATGGGATCCATGTATGAGAACAAAGTGTGGACTTTGGTTGACTTGCCTGATGATCGGCAAGCAATTGAGAATAAATGGATCTTCAGGAAGAAGACTGACACTGACGGTAATGTTACTATCTATAAAGCTCGACTTATTGCAAAAGGTTTTCGACAAGTTGAAGGGATTGACTACGATGAGACCTTCTCACCCGTAGCGATGCTTAAGTCTGTCCGAATCATGTTTTCAATTGCCGCATTTTGTGATTATGAAATTTGGCAAATGGATGTCAAAACTGCATTCCTGAATGGATTTCTGGAAGAAGAGTTGTATATGATGCAACCGGAAGGTTTTGTCGATCCAAAGGGAGCTAACAAAGTGTGCAAGCTCCAGCGATCCATTTATGGACTGGTGCAAGCTTCTCGGAGTTGGAATAAACGCTTTGATAGTGTGATCAAAGCATTTGGTTTTGTACAGACTTTTGGAGAAGCCTGTATTTACAAGAAAGTGAGTGGGAGCTCTGTAGCATTTCTGATATTATATGTGGATGACATATTGTTGATTGGAAATGATATAGAATTTCTGGATAGCATAAAGGGATACTTGAATAAGAGTTTTTCAATGAAAGACCTCGGTGAAGCTGCTTATATATTCGGAATCAAGATCTATAGAGATAGATCAAGACACTTAATTGGACTTTCACAAAGCACATACCTTGACAAAGTTTTGAAGAAGTTCAAAATGGATCAAGCAAAGAAAGGGTTCTTGCCTATGTTACAAGGTGTGAAGTTGAGTAAGACTCAATGCCCGACCACTGCAGAAGATAGAGAGAAAATGAAAGATGTTCCCTATGCTTCAGCCATAGGCTCTATCATGTATGCAATGCTGTGTACCAGACCTGATGTGTGCCTTGCTATAAGTCTAGCAGGGAGGTACCAAAGTAATCCAGGAGTGGATCACTGGACAGCGGTCAAGAACATCCTGAAATACCTGAAAAGGACTAAGGATATGTTTCTCGTTTATGGAAGTGACAAAGAGCTCATCGTAAATGGTTACGTGGATGCAAGCTTTGACACTGATCCGGACGATTCTAAATCACAAACCGGATACGTGTTTACATTGAACGGTGGAGCTGTCAGTTGGTGCAGTTCTAAACAAAGCGTCGTGGCGGGATCTACATGTGAAGCGGAATACATAGCTGCTTCGGAAGCAGCAAATGAAGGAGTATGGATGAAGGAGTTCATATCCGACCTAGGTGTCATACCTAGTGCATCGGGTCCAATGAAAATCTTTTGTGACAATACTGGTGCAATTGCCTTGGCGAAGGAATCCAGATTTCACAAGAGAACCAAGCACATCAAGAGACGCTTCAATTCCATCCGGGATTTAGTCCAGGTGGGAGACATAGAAATTTGCAAGATACATACGGATCTGAATGTTGCAGACCCGTTGACTAAGCCTCTTCCACGAGAAAAACATGATCAGCACCAAGGCTCCATGGGTGTTAGAATCATTACTGTGTAATCTAGATTATTGACTCTAATGCAAGTGGGAGACTGAAGGAAATATGCCCTAGAGGCAATAATAAAAAGTTATTATTTATTTCCTTATATCATGATAAATCTTTATTATTCATGCTAGAATTGTATTAACTGGAAACATAATACATGTGTGAATACATAGACAAACAGAGTGTCACTAGTATGCCTCTACTTGACTAGCTCGTCGATCAATGATGGTTAAATTTCCTAGCCATTGACATGGGTTGTCATTTGATTAACAGGATCACATCATTAGGAGAATGATGTGATTGACTTGACCCATTCCGTTAGCTTAGCACTTAATCGTTTAGTTTGTTGCTATTGCTTTCTTCATGACTTATACATGTTCCTATGACTATGAGATTATGCAACTCCCGTTTACCGGAGGAACACTTTGTGTGCTACCAAACGTCACAGCGTAACTAGGTGATTATAAAGGTACTCTACAGGTGTCTTCGAAGGTACTTGTTGGGTTGACGTATTTCAAGATTAGGATTTGTCACTCCGATTGTCAGAGAGGTATCTTTGGGCCCACTCGGTAATGCACATCACTATAAGCCTTGCAAGCATTTCAACTAATGAGTTAGTTGCGGGATGATGTATTACGGAACGAGTAAAGAGACTTGCCGGTAACGAGATTGAACTAGGTATTGAGATACCGAGGATCGAATCTCGGGCAAGTAACATACCGATGACAAAGGGAACAACGTATGTTGTTATGCGGTCTGACCGATAAAGATCTTCGTAGAATATGTGGGAGCCAATATGAGCATCCAGGTTTCGCTATTGGTTATTGACCGGAGACGTGTCTCGGTCATGTCTACATAGTTCTCGAACCCGTAGGGTCCGCACGCTTAACGTTTCGATGACAGTTATATTATGAGTTTATATGTTTTGATGTACCGAAGGTTGTTCGGAGTCCCGGATGTGATCACGGACATGACGAGGAGTCTCGAAATGGTCGAGACATGAAGATTGATATATTGGAAGCCTATATTTGGATATCGGAAGTGTTCCGGGTGAAATCGGGATTTAACCGGAGTACCGGAGGGGTTACCGGAACCCCCCGGGGGTTAATGGGCCATAGTGGGTCTTAGTGGAGATGAGGAGAGGCGGCCAGGGAAAAGGCCGCGCGCCCCTCCCCCTAGTCCGAATAGGACAAGGAGAGGGGGGCGGCGCCCCCCCTTTCCTTCCTCTCCTCCACCTCTTTCCCCCTTCTCCTATTCCAACAAGGAAGGGAGGGAGTCCTACTCCCGGTGGGAGTAGGACTCCTCCTGGCGCGCCTCCTCCCTGGCCGGCCGCACCTCCCCCCTTGCTCCTTTATACAGGGGCAGGGGGGCACCCTAGAGATCACAATTGATCATTGATCTTTTAGCTGTGTGCGGTGCCTCCCTCCACCATAGTCCACCTCGATAATACTGTAGCGGTGCTTAGGCGAAGCCCTGCGTTGGTAGAACATCATCATCGTCACCACGCCGTCGTGCTGACGAAACTCTCCCTCAACACTCGGCTGGATCGGAGTTCGAGGGACGTCATCGGGCTGAACGTGTGCTGAACTCGGAGGTGCCGTGCGTTCGGTACTTGATCGGTCGGATCGTGAAGACGTACGACTACATCAACCGCGTTGTGCTAACGCTTCCGCTTTCGGTCTACGAGGGTACGTGGACAACACTCTCCCCTCTCGTTGCGTGTGCGTAGGAAATTTTTGAAATTACTACGTTCCCCAACAGTGGCATCTGAGCCAGGTTTTATGCGTTGATGTTATATGCACGAGTAGAACACAAGTGAGTTGTGGGCGATATAAGTCACACTGCTTAACAACATGTCATACTTTGGCTCTGCGGTATTCTTGGATGAAGCGGCCCGGACCGACATTACGCGTACGCTTACGCGAGACTGGTTCTACCGACGTGCTTTGCACACAGGTGGCTGGCGGGTGTCAGTTTCTCCAACTTTAGTTGAACCGAGTGTGGCTACGCCCGGTCCTTACGAAGGTTAAAACAGCACCAACTTGACAAACTATCGTTGTGGTTTTGATGCGTAGGTAAGAACGGTTCTTGCTAAGCCCGTAGCAGCCACGTAAAACTTGCAACAACAAAGTAGAGGACGTCTAACTTGTTTTTGCAGGGCATGTTGTGATGTGATATGGTCAAGACATGATGCTAAATTTTATTGTATGAGATGATCATGTTTTGTAACCGAGTTATCGGCAACTGGCAGGAGCCATATGGTTGTCGCTTTATTGTATGCAATGCAATCGCCCTGTAATGCTTTACTTTATCACTAAGCAGTAGCGATAGTCTTAGAAGCATAAGATTGGCGAGACGACAACGATGCTACAATGGAGATCAAGGTGTCGCGCCGGTGACGATGGTGATCATGACGGTGCTTCGGAGATGGAGATCACAAGCACAAGATGATGATGGCCATATCATATCACTTATATTGATTGCATGTGATGTTTATCTTTTATGCATCTTATCTTGCTTTGATTGACGGTAGCATTATAAGATGATCTCTCACTAAATTTCAAGATAAAAGTGTTCTCCCTGAGTATGCACCGTTGCCAAAGTTCGTCGTGCCCAGACACCACGTGATGATCGGGTGTGATAAGCTCTACGTCCATCTACAACGGGTGCAAGACAGTTTTGCACACACGGAATACTCAGGTTAAACTTGACGAGCCTAGCATATGCAGATATGGCCTCGGAACACTGAGACCGAAAGGTCGAGCGTGAATCATATAGTAGATATGATCAACATAGTGATGTTCACCATTGAAAGCTAATCCATTTCACGTGATGATCGGTTATGGTTTAGTTGATTTGGATCACGTGATCACTTAGAGGATTAGAGAGATGTCTATCTAAGTGGGAGTTCTTAAGTAATATGATTAATTGAACTTAAATTTATCATGAACTTAGTACCTGATAGTATCTTGCTTGTCTATGTTGATTGTAGATAGATGGCCCGTGCTGTTGTTCCGTTGAATTTTAATGCGTTCCTTGAGAAAGCAAAGTTGAAAGATGATGGTAGCAATTACACGGACTGGGTCCGTAACTTGAGGATTATCCTCATTGCTGCACAGAAGAGTTACGTCCTGGAAGCACCGCTAGGTGTACCACCTGCGCCAGTAACTGCAGACATTGTGAAAGCCTGGCAGTCACGAGTTGATGACTACTCGATAGTTCAGTGTGCCATGCTTTACGGCTTAGAACCGGGACTTCAACGACGTTTTGAACATCATGGAGCATATGAGATGTTCCAGGAGTTGAAGTTAATATTTCAAAAGAATGCCCGGATTGAGAGATATGAAGTCTCCAATAAGTTCTACAGCTGCAAGATGGAGGAGAATAGTTCTGTCAGTGAGCATATACTCAAGATGTCTGGGTACTGCAATCACTTGATTCAACTAGGAGTTAATCTTCCGGATGATAGCGTCATTGACAGAATTCTTCAATCACTGCCACCAAGCTACAAGAGCTTCGTGATGAACTATAACATGCAAGGGATGGATAAGACGATTCCCGAGCTCTTCGCAATGCTAAAGGCTGCGGAGGTAGAAATCAAGAAGGAGCATCAAGTGTTGATGGTCAATAAGACCACCAGTTTCAAGAAAAAGGGCAAAGGGAAGAAGAAGGGGAACTTCAAGAAGAACAGCAAGCAAGTTGCTGCTCAAGAGAAGAAACCCAAGTCTGGACCTAAGCCTGAGACTGAGTGCTTCTACTGCAAGCAGACTGGTCACTGGAAGCGGAACTGCCCCAAGTATTTGGCGGATAAGAAGGATAGCAAGGTGAACAAAGGTATATGTGATATACATGTTATTGATGTGTACCTTACCAGAGCTCGCAGTAGCACCTGGGTATTTGATACTGGTTTTGTTGCTAATATTTGCAACTCAAAACAGGGACTACGGATTAAGCGAACACTGGCCAAGAACGAGGTGACAATGCGTGTGGGAAACGGTTCCAAAGTCGATGTGATCGCCGTCGGCACGCTACCTCTACATCTACCTTCGGGATTAGTATTAGACCTAAATAATTGTTATTTGGTGCCAGCGTTGAGCATGAACATTATATCTGGATCTTGTTTGATGCGAGACGGTTATTCATTTAAATCAGATAATAATGGTTGTTCTATTTATATGAGTAATATTTTTTATGGTCATGCACCCTTGAAGAGTGGTCTATTTTTTATGATCTCGATAGTAGTGATACACATATTCATAATGTTGAAGCCAAAAGATGCAGAGTTGATAATGATAGTGCAACTTATTTGTGGCACTGCCGTTTAGGTCATATCGGTATAAAGCGCATGAAGAAACTCCATACTTATGGACTTTTGGAACCACTTGATTATGAATCACTTGGTACTTGCGAACCGTGCCTCATGGGCAAGATGACTAAAACGCCGTTCTCCGGTACTATGGAGAGAGCAACAAAAGGCGAGTGCTGAAAGATATCTGCGGAGGTAAACTCCATGATCGGCGCCCAATCAGATTCGATAGGCGCGGACTTGGGCGGCTCGGAGCCCATGGCCGGGGACGAATCCAATGGTTCGGCAGCATGGGTCTCGTAGGAGGTGAAGTCGGTATTCGGCTCTATCGCCACCGACAGTGCGGCCTCCGTGGCGGGGTCCATTCGCCCGTCCTCGGACGGCGCAGTTTGTTCTGGATGGAGGGCCGGAGTAGTTGCAGGTGTGGTCTCCCGAACACTGTCCGATGGCAGAGCTAAGTCATGCCCGTCGTGATTGTGCAGCGCACCTGACATGGGCTCGAATCCGTCGAAGATCAAGTCTCCGCGGATGTCGGCAGTATAGCTCAAGTTTCCGAACCTGACCTGATGGCCAGGGGCGTAGCTTTCGATCTGCTCCAGATGGCCAAGCGAGTTGGCCCGCAGTACGAAGCCGCCGAATACGAAGATCTGTCCGGCGAGGAAAACCTCACCGTGGATCGCATCGTTGTCGATGATCGAAGGAGCCATCAAGCCTTATGGTGACGGCATAGTGGAACTCTCAATGAAAGCACCAATGTCGGTGTCAAAACCGGCGGATCTCGGGTAGAGGGTCCTGAACTGTGCGTCTAAGGCGGATGGTAACAGGAGGCGGGGGACACAATGTTTACCCAGGTTTGGGCCCTCTCGATGGAGGTAATACCCTACTTCCTGCTTGATTGATCTTGATGATATGAGTATTACAAGAGTTGATCTACCACGAGATCGTAGAGGCTAAACCCTAGAAGTAGCCTATGGTATGATTGTTGTTGTCATACGGACTAAACCCTCCGGTTTATATAGACACAGGAGGGGGCTAGGGTTACACAGAGTCGGTTACAAGGGAGGAGATCTACATATCCGTATCGCCAAGCTTGCCTTCCACGCCAAGGAGAGTCCCATCCGGACACGGGTTGAAGTCTTCAATCTTGTATCTTCATAGTCCAACAGTCTGGCCAAAGGATATAGTCCGGCTGTCCAAGGACCCCCTAATCCAGGACTCCCTCAGCGGTGCCTCAGGATCAAGGGCCGCCGTACCCAAGGAGGAGCATGTGGCAAGGCAGGACGCGCGGTAGGACCGGCGTAACGCCGCTCGCCCCTCCACATTTGCGAAGTCTGATGCGGCGCTGGAATGGGTCCACAATGATACAACCTAGCCTCCGCCGAGCCCTCGACCGCTCGCCGTCGCCGCCTTGACGGCGAGCTCGCCAAGATTGACGAGGAGTGGTCGCTTACCGGCTTCTCCGCCAACCCTGGCAGGGGCAAGGCCGCCATTGGAGCTCCGCGGGCGCCGTCTTCTCTGGACGCGGCGGCCCTCCAGACCGCGCAGGAGGAGGCAAAGCGGCTCCTCCGCGAGCGCCAGACATCCCAACACAAGTCTGTCGCGACCCTCCGGTACCCTTCCACCGTTGGAGTGACAACGATGATGATGATGATGACGACACGAATGGCGTCGGTCGTGTGGCAGGGCAAGGCGGCCATGCCTACGAGGTGGTTGTCCGGTATAGGGTTTAGTTAGTTTTTAGTTAAACGGTCAAAATATCGATTGCCTTATGTAGATTATGTCCGAATTTAATGAAATCCGCCGTGTTTGCATGAATTTCGTCCGGTTTAGTTGAATCATATTTGGAGTGTATGGGGATAGCGTTGGATGGCCGGCTTCAGCATCCATGTCCGCGAAGAGGAAATTTGCGGGTCAACGTTGGAGATGCCCTTAGGCCTCCTTTGGTTAATAGGATAGGATTATCATAGGAATATAAATTTTGCAGGAAATGAGATGACATGTATCTCAAATCCTATGAGTAAAAATTGAAAAAGAGATATCATTTGGTTCACATCATAGGAATTTTTTCATTGAGTCTAGACTCATGTTTATTTTTCCTTTGAAATGTGATGGATTGGAACAAATTCTATGTAGGAATAGGAATTCATTCCTATGAACCAAAGGGCTCTAAAGGTAAAATTCCTCTAAGAATCCTATCCTATACAATCTATACAGTTATTAAGCTCCCTTGAAATAAGCTCTCCTAGTGAATCCACGGGTGTGAAAAGTGCATGGGCCCTGGGTGACAGTGGGTGAGACGTGTTGGTAGGCGGCTCAGTCCCTCGCGTGTTGGTTTGTCTAGCCAAGAAAGAAAAAGGCCGTTACAACACCCAGTCAATAAAGACTCTCAACGGATAGAACTGATTGAACAGAGAAATGTTGGAAATGAATTAGGATGTGTCCAGTATTAATTAACGAATCATCATTCCTGTGTCCAATCCTAAGTAGTGATGTTCCTTTTGTTTTAACATGTAACTGTCATCGCTTGGAGGCAACTTCTCCCTATGTATATATATACTTTTTCTGTCAATCGAATTAGAGAGGTTAGTTCTCTCCCCCCCCCCCCCCCCCCCTCACCCTTACATGCATATTTTAGATATCTGTTCTTTTACTTTTGTTTAAATTTTCAATTTCATATATTTTTTTGCTGCTATTCACAAATATTTGTTTTCAAAACAAGTGTGAACATTTTTAAAACATCTCACTAACTATTTTTAAATTACATGAAAATTTCTCCAAAACATGAAAGGTTTTTATTAGATAAATGAATACTTTCTAGATTGTATGACTTCTGAGATGTGTGCACACATTTTAAGTAATACATGAACATGGTTTCTAACTTTTTATTGAGATGAACACGGTTTGTGACTATATGAGCATGTTTCCAATGCACGGACATTTTTAAAGCATGGACACTTTTTAAAATTGAACGCTTGTTTTAAATTTATGATCATTTATTCAAATGTGCGAACATATGATGCGAACACTTTATAAAATGTCATGAACATATTTCAAAATGTACAAACATATTTTTAAAAAGTAGACTAATATTTTTTAAGTTCATGGACATATTCTAAAATCCATTTGAAATTATTTACATAGTTACTTATTTTCTAGAACTTCAGTAAGAAAACACGCGTAAAAATAATAAAAGAAACGAAATCTAGCCAACCTATACTAATGGATCGTCCCAATATATAAAGTAGCGGGCGGGGCCGTGCTATTGGACTCTATAATAGTCTTGTGCTCGGTGCTAGTACGCTATGCGCCGCGCGGGTTGGGCGGGGAGGGTGTATGGGATGGCATGATTAGTGCTTCTCTGAATTTCCTTGAAAATACGTGGATGCATGTAACTACCGTTGTCTTTCCCCCTTACATTTAAACTGTGCCTCCAAAAAAAGTCAAGGACGGCCCCATTGCAAGGAAAAACACTGAGCCTAGCATAATGAAGGCTTGAAACCCAGCGACCACTCATGGTACATCAAAAAAAAAATAGAACCCATAAAAGAAGAACGACGCAGCAAAGCGCGTGACAACTTCTAGTTTCTATGAAATCCCTCCAAATCAAAGAAGGCCTTATTTGGAATGGAGATGTGGAACGGGAAATAGGGGGGGGGGGGGCACCCTTTTTTTTGTCTGTGTGTCGAATAGGGAGTTTGAGTCATAAAAATCCAAATCGTTGTCATATTTCGCAAGAATAAATTATCTAGAGTATGGGCACATTTTAGTTCTCTTGAAACTTAGACATATTTTAGCACAAGTTAATAACAAGCAATACAACCTGCACATGCATTTCTAGAGTATGAGCTGCAGAAAGTAAAGGACATGCAAGTGCAAGGGAGTAAGGAGTAGAGTTTAGGAGATTTTTTTGTAAACGAAGGTATACACCAAGATTTTTGTAGGCAAGGTTGATAGTTGTAAAAGTAATGAGGCTGAAAGAACTATTATTGTGTACAACACAATTTTGCAAGACTAAATTATCTAGAGTATGGGCAGATTTTAGTTCTCTTGAAACTTAGATAGATTTTAGCACAAGTTAATAAGCAATACAACTTACACATGTATATCTATAGTATGGGCAACAGAAAATAAGAACATGCAAGTGCATGGGAGTCAGGAGTAGAGTTTAGGATTTTTTTTTGCAAAAGATGGTATACACGAAGATTTTTCCTGTGATTTCAATAGGTGGTGCTATCGTACATCCACATTGATGGATTCTTCAATACCTAGAGGGATAGCGGTTGCGCGAGTCCACGGAAAGGATCACGGGTCGAAGATTCGTCTCGGGCTGTACACCAGCTCACGGGCGGACGGGGTTGCGAGCTTGATCGTGGAAGAGGGTGGCAAGATCGATCACAGTAAGTTAATTGGGTTGGCCGTGTGATGAGCCATAAGTAAATTATTATACGGTAATTTAATCAATCAGCGATTAACATGATTAATGGTGCATCGGGAGGTCTAATTAATGTGAAGGACGTATGAGAAGGTTTAATTGATTGAACGGCGTATGGAAGGTATTAATGTGATTGAGCAGCGTATGATAAGGTGTCGTCAAATAAGGCGTGGTGGGACAAAAAACCTGCTAGACGAAAAACTAAAGGAAGGGACGTGGTGAGAGATGGGAAATGGTTGATGAAGAGTTATGCCTGGCAGGAAAAGGAACACTATTTTTTTTATGTAAGTTGAGATAGGATTTTTTTTTTGTCTTTCTACTAAGAATATATTTCTTGGTATTTTTTTCACAAAACTTCACACAGAAATAGGCTGGGCATAAAAAAGACAACACTTTATTATTTCTATTTATGTACTAGTCATAATGGTTACTCAATTAGAGAGAATAGGTTTGGATGAATTTAGGTACTCGTATACGTGAGACAATTTTTTGTCTTTCTTTTCGTCCATTCTACACAGGGTGGACGGGCATACGATGAAATGGTGGTATCCTCATGTCCCATCTCCGTTTGCTATATCGATCGTTCCATACGAGGCACACCACTCAGCTTGCCCGTTTTGGCTTCTGCTTCACTTTTGTCTTTCAGAAACCAGCTTCCGACATTTAGAGAAAACATTCATTGGTTCATTTGCAAGCCGGGTAGTTGGTGCTCCGATTCTGTCATTGGTTTTGGAGTTCATTCTTGCATATGTATTGTGTCATTATCAGCAACATTTTACTGAACATGTTCTGAATCATCACTTAATCTTTGTATACATCTTGCTAGATTACATAGCCCATTGAGTTTATATTATACTCCCTCCGTCTCATAATATAAGATCGTTTTTGACACTAGTGCAGTGTTAAAAACACTCTTATATTATGGGACAGAGGAAGTATTTTTCTTACTTTTTCTTTATATAAAAACATGGTTGTTGCAAATGGTTCCGCAGCACCATGCAAGGAATCTTCTGGTATTTACTGAATTTCAAACCATTTTAATGGACAAATAGACGGGCGCGACAACGCACACTATTAATGATCTACTGGTTCATACGCCCCGTAGGTGACGCATTGTTACTTTTTTTTGAGGCAATGTGACGCATTGTTACTGAGACCCATATATGTTCCCCATGATTACCATGGTCCGTATGGGCCTCTGTATATGCCCCATGGTTATTAAGGCCTCTTAACGGTTGAAGGGACGTTCACCACTGCAAATAAATGCAACAACAAAACAATAGATTGCGTGCCTGGCTCACGTATAATTCAGACTATTGGGCTGTAAAAAATAATATAGAAAATTAAACGGGCCGCGCCGTCATGACATGCGTGCCCAGCCTCGTGGCAGGGGAATCCTATTTGGCGCGTATGTTGCGCGATACCGCCCGCGCCCGTACCTGCCTGGCTTCTCGCTGCGTACATCTGGGCCAGCCCAACTAGCTCATACCCAAACCGTTTTTTCTGTTTCTTTCGATTTTTTCTCCTTTTCTTTTTCATTATTCCTTGATCCTTATTTTTCGTTTTTTATTTTAATTATTGATTATTCCTTCCTTTTTTCTTTCCAAATTCATGAACTGTTTCTGAAGTCTGGAATATTTTTATGAAATTCAAAGTTTTTTCAAATCCATGAATATTTTTTGAAATTCAAAATCTGTTCATCGAATTAAAAAATTACTAATTGTATTAAAAAATATTCATCGAACTCAATTTTTTTGAATAATTTTTTTTTCATAAAATAAATTTTTTTTCCATTTAATATAAATTTTATACATGAAATAAAAAAGCGTTCATCTAAATTTTGAAAATGTTCATGAAAAAAATCACATTGTGTCCATCAAACTACAAACAATTTTCATCAAAGTTCAAAAAAAATTCATTTTTTGAAATTGCTATTTTTTTTGTGAATCAATGAACAATTTCTTTTTGCATTAGTGAACATTTTTTGAAATTCTAAAGTTGTTTTGAAAATTTGAACTTTTTTGAAGAACCAAAAACAACTAAAGAAAACAAAAGAAAAGAAACAGAAAAAATCATGGATCCCCGCCCCGCACCTGGGTCTGCCCATGTTTGCGTGTGGGGAGCCGATCCACTTGGGCCTAGTTGGCCAGGTTTGTGTGGACGTTCAGTAGACCAAAAGAGCGAGCGGGTCCACGGTGCACCTAGCCACCTACCTCATGCGTCTACATTTGTCACAAGATTCCCCATCGGCATCTTCCCCAAGAAAATCGTAGCCTCTTCTAAAAAAATAGGAAAATCTAGCTTAAGCTGCCCGTGCCGCCTCGCCCCCTCCCGTCTCCCCTCTCCTCGCCGCCGCCGCTCCCTAGTCGCTCCACCGCCGCTTCCATGGCTCTACCTCCACACCTAGATAGGTTGCCATCTAGCTGCCTGCTAGACCGCCGCACGTGGACGGACTTCAACATTGGTGGTGGTGGTGGTGGTGGGTTTGGAGTTGGTGTTGGCTTCGGCATTGGTGGTGGTGTTCCCGGTGGAGGTGGTGAAGCTCGGCAATGGAGGTGGAGGTCATGAAGCTTTCGGCAATGGAGGTGGAGGTCAATATGGATGAAGATGGTGATCGAGGTGCTATGGCTGGTGGTGGTGACGACGATCTTCTCAATAATGATGATGTTGCTTGATTTGTTTAATGGTCAGTGGTGATTTGATCGCGTTTTATTTGTTTGATTGCGCATTCATATGGCCAAACTTGCTACCACGTATGCGCATGATTTTGGTTGTGAACTAGTGCGGCATGACTATGTTTTATATAAATTTCGTGCATCCATATAAATTCTACTACATGTCGACATTTGCCAGTCGGAGCAGGGGCGTATCTACGTACAGCTAGCCGGTGTCACTGGCACCGGGTCCAATTTGCACTTGCTTAATATAATTCATTGATTTAGTGTGTAGGTCATTGATTATTTGACATGTAGGCATGTGTTCTTCTATGTGGACACCGGGTAATTTTCAGTCTGGGTCCGTCCCTGAGCCAGAGGCCTCACGATACTGTGATTTTTTTACAAACGACCCTTATATCAAATTTGCGGAACAGGGTTTCAGCGAATTTGCTAGATTTGTTCTAAGGACTGAGAAAGAATTTTTTTGAGGGAAATGCCATCATGGAGGTTTATATTTCATGTGAAAATAGGGCTACATCGTTTGTGATTACATCGAGCAGAAAGTCCGGAGCCTCGTTCTGCCACACAATAGTTCGCGAGGGCTCCGACTTTGTAGCCAATAGATCAGCCGCCATATTGGCTTCCCTAGGGCAATGAAAGAAACTAACACAGATAAAATTACGACATAAGAAAGCACACTCCTCATAGATGGCTGCAGCTGGTCCTAAGGAGTTTCCGCCATCTTGCATTATCTGGATGACCTCCATGCAGTCCGCCCTGATCTCCACCTTGTTACAGCCGACGATGTTTGCCAGAGCCAGCCCGTCCTTAAGGCCTCTAGCCTCGGCCGTCGCTGCGTCCTGGACAAAAGGAATGTTGCTCGTGGATGCCGCAATGAAGGAACCAGTGGAGTCACGTATGATGGCCCCGGTCCCGCCGGTGCCACTATCAACATCAAAAGAGGCGTCGATATTGAGGCTAACAAATCCCTCTGTTGGTCTTGTCCATCCATGTCTCTGTATCCTGCCCGCACCATGGTTCCTTGCCCTCATGAAGTTTTTGGTCAATGTAACAATGGCTTGGGCCGATCTTCCAGGTTCCTGAATGGGCTCCCCATGGGTGAATCTCTGCCGTTCCCACCATATATACCAAACAGCCACCGCCACCAGCTCCTTTATGGGCACGCCCGGGAGCGACGGGACAACGGCGTTTGGCATTAGCAACAGGTCACCGAGGACCGAAGATCCCTCCAACTCAGTCTCGGACAGCTCATTTATGGTGGAGAGCAAGCCCAGCTTTGCCCAAATCTCTTGCACTCTGTTACATCTGAAGAAAGAATGACGAATACTCTCACAGTCCGTGGCACATATCGGGCAATCCGAGGTTGTTATCATATGCCGATTGGCCAAGACTCCCCGGCAAGGGATTGCACCATACAAAGCTCTCTAAACATGCACCTTGATCTTTGCTGGTATTTGAAGCTTCCATAGAGTGCGCCAAATTGGACTAGTACTTGAAGACAATACGGTATTTGTTTGTCTCAACTTTCGTCCATGTTGGTGATCCCACTCCATGTGGTAAGCCGTCTTAACCGAGAAAATGCCTGTTTTGTTGTAGTGCCATGAAACAAAATCCTCCATCATTCCTGTAGCAAGAGGAATATTCAAAAGAGTTCCGCTTCGGTACAACCCCCCTCACAAAACATATAAAGGACAATAGGGTGATTTCACAAATTATATCCACTTTTGTATGTATCTGGACGTATACGCCGTATGTTTCTGCAGAAGATCCAATACTGGCCCGGCCGCGAAGCCAGGGATTCTAACTTGCGACCACAGTGTTGTGTTACAGTGCTGCTAGCCACTGGACCAGCCACCAACATGATACGTGAACCAGCGCACGCATTTTATAAACATTTAGAAGCGGCACATTTAATTTTCGAACGCTTCACCGAAAATTGTCAATTTTTTAATAACGAATACTTTTTAGATTCTGTGATTTTTTTAACATAAACATTTTCGAAATTCCAAAACAAAATTGAAAACACAAACATTTTTTGAAATCTATGAACTTTTATTAATGCACGATTTTCTTTCTAAATCTGTGAAAAATATTTGAAAATGAGAACATTCTTTTGGAAATTTGGAGCACATTTTGAAATTACGAACATATTAAAAAATGAGAACAAAAATCAAAATTCTGATTTTTTTTTATGTGTTCACATAAGCAAATTCCAAAGGAAACATAAAGTCAAAAAAGAAACAAAAATGCGAAAAATAGAAACAAAACTATAGCTGACCAATAATAGACCATGTTGAACAAAGTGTGTTCGGGTAGACGAGATGGCTCCATTTGAGTGCATGTTGTTTCTCGATAGCCTTGAAATAGAACCAATATTTTTACATGGCCTTGTATGACCAATTCAAGGCACCATGCCAAGTTGTTTTGATTTTTTATAAATTTTGCATTTTCTGAAGTTTTCTCGGTAAAAAAGGACCGATAAATGGTCGGACGTGTCGCAACTGCCATACAATGTTTGAAATCATTCAAACTTGACATGCATGGTTAGCATGAGCATGCCCACCTACTTGCAAAAGGTGTGGTCATTTCAGATGTCCAAAAATAGACCATGTTCAACCGAGGGTGTCCGTGTAGGACAGAAGTCTCTGTCTCATCGCATGTTCTTTCTAGACATCCTTGTGATGGCCCCAATTTTTTCCATGCCTTTTTATGACCAATTCAAGGTACTATGCCAATTTTATTTTGAATTTTTTACTAGTCTTACATTTTCTGGAGTTTTACTTTTTTGTTGCCTCTACACATGCTGGGTTTGGGAACCTTCTAGATGGTTCCAGGTCGGTTTTTACCGGTTTGGATACCTTCTAGAAGGTTCATGAATCCATTTTTTTGTCTTTTTCTTATTCTTTCTTTTTCAAAATCGTAAAGTTCAAACAAGGTTCGATGCATTTATTTGTTCATATTTTCCAAAAATGTTCAAATATTTCAAATAATGGTCGCGTTTTCAACGATGGTAAGAGTTTCAAAATTGTTTGCGTTTTGAAAAATTGTTCGGAATTTCATTTTTCTCTCAATTATCAGAATTGTTTAGAGTTTCAAAATTTGTTCCACTTTTCGAGAAAATTGTTTGCATTTGTTTAATGTTTAAAAAAAGTCGTATTCAAAATTCCAAACGATGTTCAAATCGGTTACGTTCAAATTTGTTTTGAATTAAGAAAAGTCACATTCAAAATTCCTAAAACCTTTAAATCTGTCCCTGATCATACTACCTTCGTCTGTGATTTGAAGGCCATCTAGCCGAAGCAGCAGTATCAAGAAATCCACAATGGTTAATTTATAGCGTTGGGTAGAGCTGTAATGTTGGAAGGCAGTTAATGCCGATGGCTCAAGACACAATTGCCTTGCATGCATTGGCTTTTTTTTTCCTTGAGTGGATGCATTGGCTGGTCCTCTAATATAGGACGTCACTTTTGCACGTGAAAAAAATATTTCAAAGTGTGGAAAAATTTCAAACAAAATTCTGGCGCATACATCTCAACATTATATGTGTGCACGTCAAGTTTCGAAGAAAATCAACATTTTTGTGGCTTGTTTACAAAATACAAAATGATGTCTTGTGAAAATTATTTTTTAACACCGGATTTTGTCTTTTTCACACACGACACACAAGCTGTCGGTTTCTCACGAAACGACTTTGTAAGCATGTACAATATCGAGATGTACGCCTCAGATTTTTGTTTGGAATTTTTTGACATTTTAAAATATGTTTAAAACACATTTTTAAAACCAGGAGCATGCGCTCCCATGTGCCAAAAAACCACTCTCGTCGCTTATATTAATTAATTAATTAATCCAGCCATTGCTCCTGCATGCCGGCTCGTTGCAACGCCAGAGAAAGTTTCGTCTTTCTGGAGCACTCAAGCCTGGTTGCCCTTGAAATCCTGGACGGTGGTAATATTTCTCTAAGACACGTTGCAATTTAGCCAATAGAGAGCTTGCTTGATCAAGTGGTTGGTCTGTTTTGGTGAGAGCAGAAGGTCTTATGTTCGAATCCCACTACATGCTGATTATTTTTGGATTTTCCACTATTACTGTTTCCCATAGAGAGAATGTTCACTGTTGGGCCGGCCCAGTTGACCTCCAAGGTACGCGGCCGTGTACAGAAATGTATTTTGCAAAAAGACTATTCTTTCTTAAAAGAAATGTAAAAGGACCATCCTACCCTGTATTATGAAGAGGTATGAAAAGATCTCATCCGTTGATGTGTTTAGGGGGGTTGTACCGAAGCAGAAGTGTATTCAAAATCCTATTTGCATCAATAGGCCAGAGTAATTATTACTGTTTCCCATAGAGAGAATGTTCACTGTTGGGCCGGCCCAGTTGACCTCCAAGGTACGCGGCTGTGTACAGAAATGTATTTTGCAAAAAGACTATTCTTTCTTAAAAGAAATGTAAAAAGACCATCCTACCCTGTATTATGAAGAGGTATGAAAAGATCTCATCCGTTGATGTGTTTAGGGGGTTGTACCGAAGCAGAAGTGTATTCAAAATCCTATTTGCATCAATAGGCCAGAGTACCTGTCGGATCAGTTCTTCATCCCAGCATCTATTCTCCATATCAATAAGTTCAGAAACTTTTGTGAGAACAATATTACCCCTTCGGGTCATAACCTTCCTGTTTGGGCTGCTAGGGACCCAAGGATCATCCCATATATTTATTTGCGTACCATCTCCAACTCTCCAAATGTGACCCTTTTTGAAAGTCTGAATACCACTTCACAGACTCTGCCAAGTGAAGGAACTCCCTTTCTTAAGGGTGCAGTTTAGTAGATCACCATCTGGAAAATATTTTGCTCTCAAAACTCTCGCACATAGTGATTCTGGTTCTGCAAGCAGTCGCCAGCATTGTTTAGCTAGGAGGGCCAGGTTAAAACAATGTACATCTCTGAATCCCATACCACCCATGCTCTTAGGTACACACATCTTCCACCACGCAAACCAGTGCATGTGCTTCTTCACATCCTCATCTCCCCACCAAAACTGAGACACAACAGTTGTTATCGCGTTGCAAATCTGTTTTGGGAGTTTGAACACAAGCATGGCGTACGATGGGATGGCTTGAATAACAGCCTTCAACAACACTTCTTTCCCGCCAAAAGAAAGCATCCTCTCCTTCCAGCCTCTCATCCTGGCCAAGATCCGATCCACAATATGCTAAAAACAATCAGTTTGATCCAATCCAACGATTGGGGGCAGTCCTAAATACTTATCTGATACCGCCTCCGCCAATATATTCAGAGTAGAGCACACCTCTGCTCGAACATCCGCCGGGGTACAAGGGCTGAAAAAATACTCGATTTTGCCTCACTCACAAGTTGGCCAGAGGCAGCGCAATAATCATCAAGAGCACGGCGAAGACTTGCAGCATTAGTAGCATCTGCATGCATCAGAATAAGGGAATCATCTGCAAAAAGGAGATGAGAAACTGCCGGGGCATCTTTACAGACTCGCACCCCCATCAAGTTACCAGCCTCCTCCTCATGAATGAGCAAACTTGAGAGGCCTTCCGCACAAAGTAGAAACAAGTAAGGTGATAAAGGATCTCCTTGTCGAAGGCCTCTAGACGGAACAAACAAATCTGTTAGAGAATTATTAAACCGGACTTGGTATTTCACTGACCGGACGCACTCCATAATGAGTGCAACCCAGTCCGATGCAAAGCCCATCTTCAGCATAATCCTCTCAAGGAACACCCACTCGACACTATCGTAGGCCTTATGCATGTCCAGCTTCATCGCACATGGTCCAAACTTCCCCGTCCTCTTCCTCTTGATAGCATGATAAGACTCAAAAGCAACTAAGAAGTTGTCAGTAATCAAGCGCCCGGGGACAAAGGCACTTTGATTTAGTGAGATAATCTCTGGCAGCAGATATTTGAGCCTATTAGATAGTAGTTTTGAAATCACCTTATATACCACGTTACACAGGCTAATTGGGCGAAATTGTGTAATAACTTCCGGATTTTCCACCTTTGGAATAAGAACAATTGTGGTGTTATTCCAACCCTTCGGTATCTTTCTATTGTTCACTGCCATCAACACTTCATCAACTAAATCCTCTCCAATGATATGCCAGAATCTCTTGTAAAAAACCGCATGAAGACCATCAGGTCCCGGTGCCTTCAGGTCCCCTATATTATACATAGCTCTTTTCACTTCCTCTCTAGTGTAGGGTTTCATCAATTCATCATTCATCTCTGGCGAGACTTTAGCCTTTACCTTGTCCAACACAGTTTGGTCTGGATTATGCACTTCCGAAGAAAAAAGTTCCTCAAAATAACTCGCCACATGACTCTTTAGCAGGTCCTCCTCCTCAATCCAATCCCCTGACTCTCCCTTCAGCTTCTTAATAAAGTTTTCTTGCGTCTTCCAGTAGCAGCTCTATGGAAGAAATCCGTGTTTTGATCGCTTTGCGAAACTTCCATCTCATCGAAACCTAATCTCCTTTTCAGTTTTCCTGCCTTAGCCTTATCCAGGTGTGTTTCAGACAGGAACAACACATCCGGTTTTATTCGCTCTTGGATCCCCAAGAGCGCTCGAACTGCTGCAGGTTTACGCATCCCACGACAGTTCTATACGAGGAGTTTCATTGCGACCGGTCGAGCCCCTTCTCGGAGCTCGCCGATAAGTTGTGGCTGACATCCATCACAGCCGAGTTCTCCTTCTTCGACCTCTTCGAATCATGCGAGGAAGTATCACCCTCATCCTCATCTACTTTCTCTGTTATCAAATCCATCTGCGAGTGAACTACCATCGCGGTTGACATATCAACCGGGGGCTCCTGTGCTGATAACCCCTCCTTTGTAGCTGCCAGGTCTGTGCTCTTGTCATCAAAAGCAAGCCTTTTCCTGCTGGGGGGGGTTTATCCTCAGCCCCCCTATAGGTTTTATAGGGCTAGTTCCGGTGTCCTTCAGATCATCATCATCATCCGGGACATTGGTTCTTCCCCTACCACCTGCGGTTCCCATGTCCTTCTTCCATCCCTGCGACCCTTGACCTGTTTGCCTCCTTTCTCCTGGCCGTGGTGCAAGTATGAACTCGCCCCACTCCATGGTCCTCGGATCATGCTTCCCATTACCATGCTCAAGGTAGGTGTGGCCCATATGGCCGCACACATAGCAGAATACCAGCATCTTCTCGTACATGACCGAGTAGTAAACCTTATTTTTATCTTTTGTGATAGAGACATATCGCATCAGAGGCTCATGGATGTCAAGCTTGACTTTTATCCTCACAATCCTTCCCTCACCCCATCTGGGGTTTAGCATTACCTTCTCCACAATCCCAACTTTCTTTGCCAGCGATCGCACCACGTTTTCCTTCCTGTAGTGGAGGAAGATCAACAATTTGTATCCATACTGCAAGTTTATCCAGCACCACTTCATCATATCTAGAGTATCCATCATACTTCTCAATGAGCACACCATGGTCACGGAACAGCCAAGGACCCTCCTCTGTGACCCTCTTCCAATCTCCCATGCAGTTAACTGTTAGGGAGATTAGGTTTTCACCCAAAGGTTTAAAGTTAACTCCCTGTGCTAAGCTCCATGCAAGTCTCATCGTCTCATAGAAAGAACTCCTACTCAAGGGCTTATCCGTATGCACCGTTGCCAGCGCCATGAACTCCGCCTCCTCGATCTCATCCGCGAACTCCTGATCGAAGTCCAGATCGTCCTCCTCCCGTTCCTGCAGGTTCAGTTTCCCGATCATCTCCTCGACCCCGATCGGCTTTCCCCCGGAGCCGCACTCCCCGCTGATGATTGCGATCCACTTGCCGCCATGGCCAAACCCTAACAAGCTTCGTGCTTCATCTGCCGCCTCGCCCTAACAACCCGAAGCAAGAACCAAGGCCGGGTAGATAGCGAGGCTATCCCCTTGATCAGCCCGAGAACCACGACGGGAAGGATTAGGCGTGATGGTAGAGTCCAGATCGGCCTCACGGTGTCGCCACCGGAGGTAACTAAAACCCTAGACGGAAGCCGCCAGGGGAAAAAACCCTGCCCAGGAGCCATGCTGCATGAATCATGAACTTACAGAGAAAGATTTTGAGGTAAATACACCGGGAGTCATATAACTTGCACGCGACGTTCAGTTTGGTGCATAAACTTGAAAAATACATGTTTCTAGTCATCAAACTTGCGCGGACGTGTAAATACCGTGCTTTCTACCATATCCGGCCGTATCCCGTGCATGAGCGGCACGCCAATGTGGCAAGGGCCCGCTGTCAGTGGGTAATCCGCGCATGTTTTTTCCAAAAGGCACCCTTGCATTTCATTTATTTACGCAGAAAAAACTAAAATAAAATGAAAAGGCTGGGGCTGTGAGGGTGGGATTCGACCCCATTACCTGCCGCAATTCGCATGCATAGGCTATTTAATTGCCAAACTAACTTTTGACGTTTAACATGCACAATTAGCTGTATATAACATGACCGTACGAAATAAAACAGAAATCAAAACCGCGGAAAAGGGTTCGCAAAAAAGTCGAAGCGCCGGTTCAAACCATCTGGTCACAATGACACATAAAGAGATAAACACAATTTATAATATGTATTTTTCTTTCTTTTTTTGTATGTAAGAAAACAATTTATATTTGAGATATTTTTTCGGACAGATCAACTAGATTTTTGTTTAAACTTGAATAATTTTAAATTAAAATATCTAGATAAAAGGAAATATAGTGCAGAATGAATGCACTTTTTACGGACAAATCAACCAAATTTCCGGTTGAATATGAATTTTTTTAATTAGTAAATATGATAAAAAATAGTTTAGAATGAATGTATGTTTTTGGACAAATCAACTACATTTTTCTTTGAATTCGAATAATTTTATATTAAAAATGTAGATAAAATAAACAGTACTGCAGAATGAATGTACATAAATTCTTTTGGAAAAATCAATGAACTTTTTGTCTGAATTAGAATAATTTTATATTTGAAAATCTGGATAAAATAAAATATAGGTCAGAATGAATGTATATAAATTTTTCGGACAAATCAATATTTTTTAAGAATTTGAATAATTTAGATAGAAGATAATATAGTTCATAATGAATTTAGGTAAATTTCTTTCGAACAAATCACTGATTTTTTTGAATTCGAATAATTTTAAATTTGAAAAACTTGATAAAAGAAAATATTGGCCAGAATGAATGGACGTAAATTTTTCAGACAAATCAACTCAAATTTTGCTTGAATTCTAACAACTTTAAATTTTAAATTCTAGACAAAGAAAATAGTGCAGAATGAATGTACGTGATTTTCTTTCAGACAAATCTACGGAAAATGTTTGAATCTGAATAATTTAAATTTGATAATGTTGAGAGAAGAATAATATTGTGCTAATTGTGTACCTTTAGCCTAAAGGATATATACCTTGGTTTTTTTAACATTCTTTTGAACATAAGGATATATACCTTGGTAGTCCAAATAAGAGAACAAGATCATGTGATGTGATTAGACGCTAGCGCTATTACAGCTAGTGGCCGGTTCAAACTCCTTCAGACCCATTTTTCCAGCACAATTAATTTAGAAAGCACTATGACGGGTGGGACCCAGCGGGAGACAGTTTTAACATTTCCTCTGTTGGAGGGCTTTTGTACGAAGTTAAGAAAAACTTGAGGGTGTTTCTGTAAAAGAAATATCATGTGCACAGCGCTCCAGCCGCTGACAATGGACCCTGGCCACCCTGGCATGCCACGTAGTCAGTGAATACACCCGCGTATGGGAAATGTGACCGTATTTGCACGCCCGCGCAAGTTCGATGACCAGAAACACGTATTTTGTAAGTTTATGCATCAAACTGACCATCACATGAAGTTCTATGACTCCTGTGCATCAAACTGACCATCACATGCAAGTTCTATGACTCCTGGTGTATTTACCTCAAAGATTTTATTAGGTGTCCAACTCCTTAACCTACTCGATCAGTGTCCAACTATAAGCGTACGTGATGAATCCTACTCGGTGTCCTACTCCGAAGTCCTAACCTACTCGCATTATTATTTGGAAAGGATTCATAATCGTCGCGTCCACGCGTTGGCCAACGCACCGCGCCTCTCGCTCCTGGATCGGCGTCTCCTGCCTCGCGCGCCCTCGCTAGCTAAGCCTCCGCCGCCCGTGCCGCCGCCCTCCTCCCCTGTCGCCCCGCCGCCGCTTCCATGGCTCTACCTCCAGAGCTAGATAGGTTGCCACCTGGCTGCCTGCTGGACCGCCGCGTGCGGACGGACTTCGAGAACGAAGATGAATTCGATTATATCGCCGAGCAACCGTTCAGGATCCTCAGGTGTGTAGACAGGAAGGCGTCGGGGTTCTCACCCGTGATGCAGCCCTATGCCGACGAGGTAGTCCAGGGCCTACACATCGGTGTGCATCTCGCCAAGGCTGAAGACGACAGTTCGACAAATCTGTCTTGTCTGGTCCACGGTCGAAGCCGTGGACGAGGGCGTCATCGTCCTCACCACCACATTCCTGCATGATTTCAGCCGCATCATCTACGTAGTCTATGATGCTGTCCGAGGATCGCTTCACATGGCCCCAGCGAAGGAAGACCCCTCCTGGATATTCACCAGGCTCACTGTTCGCCTTCTCATTGCACGCCCGTCCCGTGGGGATGACTACGCGCTGGTCCTATTGGGGAAGATGGATCAACAGGGGGATGCCCTCTTGGCATGGCGGCCCGGCTCGTCAATCGTGCCATGGTCCGAGGTCAAGCTGGCTAGCTTTCCCTCATGCATCAGCGGCGGCAAGAGCTCCTCATACTACCAAGCTGACGTGACCTTTTCGGCCAACGGCATGGGCTGCTGGGCTGATCTTCTGCGAGGCGGCATGTACTGCCACTGGGACACCCTCTTCAACAATGGCGGTGACAACGAGCCCTTGCTCAAGTTTCACCTCTTTCCCCTGCCGAAAGAGTTGGCCAACAAGAAGTCGTTGGATCACTCTCGCAGCAACACTCGGGTCGCACAGCCAAAAGCCTACCGAACCGTGGGCGTCGTCAACAACACCGTGCTGTTTGTCTCCGTCGACGGTTTCCTCGAGCATGTCCAGAACAAGAACCGCGCCGTGTCCGTCTGGTCGCTGCGCAAAGAAGAGATGGATTGGGAGCTGGTGTACAAGGTCCACGTCAAGGACCTCCCGCGACTCGGCGGATTTGGCAACCTGCCCACCAACTTAACCCCCATGTACCCTCTTCTCAGCCCCGCGATGATGGAGTTGTCTACTTGGCGCTTGGCAAGCTCCGTGAGAACCGGAGCAACTGGATGTGCATCCCAAGAGGGGCACGATATCTACTCGCGCTCAACATACGGATGAACACCATCTAGAGTATACTATCTCTTGAGGAATGTTTTGACGAGCCTGTCATCCCCAACTTCGTTGCTTCTAATTTCTGCCGGTACGCTCGTGTCGTCGATCTCGATTCTCACATCTTGATGATGGAGATGAGGAGGCAGCAGTCTTCCAAGGAACAAGATGGACGAGCTGATCTTCCAGCTCATTATTATTTTCACTCAAGACTAGCCCAGTCAGGTATTTGATTTGTGAGTTGTTTAAATCTTGGTGGTGCTTCTCATTGCATCCTTTCAGCCATCTCTCATTGTCTCTGAATGTCAGAATCTGTGAGTTTTTTGTTCTCAATGCTTAAGATGTTATTTCTTTGTGCAGGCATCGTAGACACCGTTCCAGAGCACCATTCTGGAGTTATCATGGAGTGATATCCTGTCTCCGGTAAGTTTAGTGTGGAGATGAGGATACAGATTTAATCTCTAGTTCTGTATCTTCAGGGTCACAAAGGTCGCAGCCCAATCTGAATCTTCACTTGTCACGAGAGGACAAAGATTTGATCCCTATAGTTCTGTATTAAGTATTGTCGCCTGTATCTAAGCACTACCCACTATTTGTTCCATATGTCTTCTCAGAAGTGTAACGAGATGATATTATCAATATGTTGTTCACTTCTGTTTCGGTACACCCCCTCTAAACACATCAACGGATATAATTTAGAGAAATTTTTTGTTGTAAGTTTGGCCATGTTTCCATGTTTTAGAGAATTTTTTTATTATTTTGGTTATATCACATGACAATTTCATGAATTTTGATCTACATACCATTTCAATTTTGTGGTAATGATTGGACTTATCACATGTCAAGTTTTACGGATTTTCGTGTTCTCTAGGGTGTGGAAAATTACATACATGACGGTCGGTATTTTTTGGAAGGAATCTATTCGTATTACTCAAAATGTCATTTTTAGGGAAATTGTCCCTAATTTTATTTCTTTTGGCAAATCCCCCATTTGTTTTTGTGCTTTTACATGTACCCTTTAATTTTGTCCTAATTTAATGTCACATACCTGTCTTAAATTATAGCATGGCAAATTTATTATTTGTAGATACCTTTGTCATATTCATTGAATATACCTTGGTAGAATTCTGAATTAGTGGGTGGCAGTTTCATTCATTCATTGAATATAATATGGTATAGCTTGGCAAAATGTTTTAGATTTAGAACATGTCAATTGTATTTTTATGTTTCTCTGTTTTTGTATAAATCAGAAAATAAGTTTTTGTTGTACTTTTAAAAAGTGAGCTAGTTAGGCTATCTTTTCTTCTTCTTCTGTGTGTTACATGGGCTATCTAGGGTCACGCTAGACCTGCACTAGAGCGAACATCGAGAAGGGATGAACGTCAGATGGATTGTTTTCCCCATCTGACGTCCGTTCCCTTTCTTTTTTGTCCAGAAAATAACGCTACGCGTCGGGCTAATTTTTTTTAAATAATACATAGTTTTTAAAAAATTACAGAAATAATACGTAAAAAAAAGATTTTTCAAAAATAATACACCATCGGCCTACTGCAGGCCGACAGAGCCCAGTCGGCCCACAGCAGGCCGACTGGAGGCCCATCAGTGTGCTGCTGGCCGATTGGGCTGTCGGCCAGCAGATTCAAGCCCAGTCGGCCTCCAGTTGGCCGACAGGGCCCAGTCGGCCTGCAGTTGGCCGATAGGCCTGCAGTGGGCCGACTAGGCTCAGTTGGCCTGCTGTGGGCCGACTGGTGCGTGCCTATTTTTAATATTACCGCGAATATTTTTTAAAAGTATATATTTTAACACGTTATGAATACATGGTAACATTTCTTCAAATACATTTTTAATGGAAATACCATTTTTTTAAACCACACAACATTTTTTAAAATGCTTTTCTAAAATTTCACAAACTTTTTTTAGAAACACGCGAATATTTTCTTAAAATGTCATGATCCATCTAAACATTTGTTAACCCACGTGATATGTGAGTATATTGATTGTAATATCATCTTATATTATGGGATGAAGGGAGTACCATTTTGTAGAATGTCATGGATATTTTTTGGAAACACGAGAATATTTCCAGCAAAGGTGACGTACATTCATTTAGTGGCACGAACCATTTCTTATCATATTTTCCAAAAAAAATTGCATGCATTTTTTGAAAGGCGGGAACTTTTTCCATTGTGATGAACATTTGTTTTGAAAGTTATCGACATTTCCAAACTGCGCTTTTCGCGCCATCCATTTCCCGCCACCCATTTCCCGCCATCCATTTCCCGCCACCCATTTCCCGCCACCCATTTCACGCCACCCGTTTCCCGCCACCCGTTTCCCTCCTCCCATTTCCCGCCAACATTTCCCGCCATACCGCAGTCGTTCTTTCCCGCCATTTTCTCGTCTCTATCTATAAAACCCCCTTCAGACGGAGCTGGATAAGCATTGCAGTGTAGTGTAGTTGAGATGTCCTATTATCCTTTCGATCGTAGTTTTCACCCTGGGATGAGCAGGACTCTTCTGAGGCTAGCTACCTATTTCAGGATGGATAATAGGATAGTTCCATGGGACGAACTCACCGGTAGTGACACCATAATGAATGAGTTGGCTCACCAATTACGTAGTTCTGGGTGGCCTGAAAGGACCTATGAGGAGGTACGTAAAGAACTTCTTAGGTTGCATGACAGGTGGAAGAAGGTAGTGGTGCCGAAGAGTGAAACTTTCAGAAGGATTGCAGCAAATAATCCATGTTTATGGACTGAGGAGAGCGAGGACGAAGATGATATCTTCATGCCGCCGCTTCCGGGTTCTGCATCGTCGAAGGGCAAGAGTTCTTCATCATCGAAGGGCAAGGTTTCTGCATCGTCGAAGGGCAAGAGTTCTTCATCGTCGAAGGGCAAGAGTTCTGCATCGATCGAGGATGACGATGATGACTTCATGTAGTTTTTATGCTGTATGTTGTGAGTTCAGTTACGTGCCATTTAATTTGGATGTAGTTCTATCTAGTTGTTTGTAATGTCTCGTTGTATGAATATTATGTTCTATCTAAATATGATCTTGTAGAGTAGGCATATGTCTCGTAGAGAAGTACATAGTCATTTGTCTCATACATAGAATAGACATAAGTTCTCACACAGAAATAGATGGTAATGTCTCTACTGATACATAGGAGCGGCAATGACGACGTCTGGCCTGCCGGGGAGGCGGATCTCGAATGACAAATGCATCACATATAACTCGGTTTCCTGTAGCAATGCAACTGAACAACCCTTTTCCATTCCCATTCGCTCAGCATTTCTTGAATCTTGCCATCATCAGTTATGTCAATCAATTTTCTTTCCCCAGGGCCATCCGAATGCTTGCTGCTGACGTAGTACACAAAATCGTCTTCCTTCAACCCTTGCTTCAACATGAATTTAGTCTTCAACCAATCAAAAGTGAGGTCCACTTCACTAACTTGCACAACACTTGGAGACAAGCCTTGGACATGAACAATAGGGCTAAGCACCCACTGAGTACTCTCAGCCATCTGCAACACACAAATCGCATTGAGTACCTACCCTGCCCCTTAATATCCCCACTAACAAATATTAGACATGTCTATATATTACGAAGCTATATATTACAGAATATTAACGGAGCAACTAATACAATTCACCCTCCTACAATTATATTACGAATATTTGCCGTAGCAACTACAAATATTGACAGATTAATTAGTTGACATCTAAAACAAAAACTACCGGAGCACGTACGAAAAATAAAATGTGGGCTTAAATATACCCTTGAAGCGTGCGTGCAAAGGATGAAGGACGAACGGCGGCCACCAAACTGCCGGTGCTCCGGCTCGAACGAAGAATGACGAACAATAGCTTCACCTCCACCACAGTGCTCCAATTTACCACCAGCACACTGCAATGCTTATGCAGCTCCGTCTGAAGGGGGTTTTATAGGTAGAGAGGAGAAAATGGCGGGAAAGAACGGCTGCGATATGGAGGGAAAGGGTTGGCGGAAACGGGTGGCGGGAAACGGGTGGCGGGAAACGGGCGGCGGGAAACGGGTGGCGGGAAACGGGTGGCGGGAAAAAGTTGGCGCGAACATATGGCGGGAAAAAGTTGGCGCGAACATATGACGATGATGACTTCATGTAGTTTTTATGCTGTATGTTGTGAGTTCAGTTACGTACCATTTAATTTAGATATAGTTCTATCTATTTGCTTGCAATGTCTCGTTGTATGAATATTATGTTCTATCTACATATGATCTTGTAGTTCCGATAACAGAGTACTAAAATAGAGTAGGCATATGTCTCGTACATAAGTACATAGTCATTTGTCTCATACATAGAATAGACATAAGTCTTACACAGAAATAGATGGTAATGTCTCTACTGATACAGATACATAGAAGCGTCAGTGACGACGTCTGGCCTGGCGGGGAGGCGGATCTGGAATCGGGGACCATCCCAACCTGTCGGGTGCCCTAACGTGACGAGGAGGAATCTCAGACTCTCCCTGGTCATGCTGTGTATCCTGTGTGGGGCCTGGTGGAGGAGTCGAAAACATGTTCATCCACTGGGTGTGCTGCGACATCTGAGCCTGTATGTTGTCCTCGGGATGTTGATCACTCCCCCACGTATCATGTGATGCCGACATAGACGCCTGATATCCATAGGCCCCTACGCGATGGAACGGTTCATCATGAAGAATGAGGTCGCGTCAATTAATATTGAAAACAATAAATATGAAGACACATACCTGCTGGGTGTGACGTCTGCTCTGGCTGAAACACGAAACTGGAGGGACCGTGCTGCTGTAGCTGTGGAGAAAACACGAAGCTCGACGAGGGACCGTGTTGCTGTGGTTGTGGAGAAAACACAAAGCTCGACGTGGGACCATAGTGCTGCGGGTGCCACGTAGAACTGCCAGGTTGGTCAGGACGGGGTGGCCTGGTTGTCGGCTGCTGTGCTAGGCGTGGACGTGGTTGATGTCGTTGCATGGAGTGACGCGGCTGCTCCTGCTCGTGCTGAACAACATCGGTTCTCCGGGTGCACGTGATAGCCTCGTACACAGTCCGTATCTTATTCTGAATTCTTTCCAAGAAGGGCTGTACCACTGGACGATGTTGAAGAAGAGGTCCAGACGATAGTGATCGTCCAAAGGTGGTCACGTCGTCGTACAGTTCGCGTGTCAAGGTAGCCTGCAAATTTCCATGACGATTAATAATGTCTGTCTCTTGCACGTCAAAGTATGTGGCAACATTACGTAAAGAAAAAATATCTTACCGCGTACTGCCTAGAGCCCGATGTATCATAGCTCGGGTACATATCCGACGGAGTAGGATCCGGTAACTCCTCTGGGTGGGAGTACTCAACAATGCGTAACCGTGTTCCGGTCATGTAGCGCCGCAAATAGAGATTGAATTCATCGAGATCGAAATTGTGATTCTCGTGCCATAGATTTGTGTTTGCTGTCTCCCATTCTATAACATACGGCTCTAGTCTAACTAGCCATTCAGCAGTTGTCCTGTTCATGCCCTTCCTTGTCGTCCTAAAATTGTGGTGTGTGTTCAACAATTACCTAAAGCTTCGAATGGAGTACTATGAAAGAAAATGCAACATTGAAAAACTGGTTAATACCTGTGGATGTGTGCTGGCACCGGGTTCTCTATAGGGGGAGGTAGCTCCAACTGCAGAAGACCAAATTGCCTCATAACCCTCTGTTGTGCCATCTCCTCGACGAAGACATCGAAGATGATCTTCGATTTTGTCATCCAGTAATCTCGGTCCCTTGTGCATAGCACAGACATACCAGCAGGGTATCTCGCTTGTATGGCTGCTGCCGTGTAGGGCTGCCAGATTACCCCGGTGTACGCATCGAACTGCTCGTTCAATGCTGTGTACGCCTTCCTGGTCTGATCACTAGCAAAGCGTCTCTGCAGAGAATAAAAGTTAGTAGCCGCTCGCATCGATCGATCTCTTGTGCAGAAAAAGTTGCATTAAACTACAACACGGTGCATACCTTGCGACGAGTCCAACACAGACCGAAAGTAGGCATGTCGATGCCCTCAACATCAAACATGGCGTCTATAGGCTCATGAACCCGTACATCTGGTCGCCCTATAGAGAACCTCTCCCACGACCACAGCTGTAGGAATAGAGGGCATCCAAGAAGGGCTGGCTTTCTCGATGTAAGCTGGCAACCGTTGCACATACCTCGATATGTAGCCGCTAACACCGCCGAACCCCAACTCCTCTGTCTGATCTGATCCGCCGTCTGAGCGCTCGCTATCTCGAGTGCCATAGGGATGTAGAGGGCGCTGATAGTGGTGACATGGTTCTCCGTGAACATCACCTTGCCGAAAAGCCACAGTAAGTAGGCCTCGAGGCTCCGAGTGATCTGTTCCGCAGTCAAGGGCGCCCGGAAGTTCTGGATCTGCATTAAGCGAAGAGAAAGTTTTAGTAAGCCGCAATTATTTTCTCTACCACTTTATGCGCGATAACTTGAAGAGAATAGGTAGGGGAAATTACCTGGAAATTTAGCAACCACTCATACTTAGGTCCGTGATGCTCCCATACCGGATCGGGAGCATCCGGAAAAACACCGTGAAAACGTTCTGTGAGAGCTCGCTCCCAACCAGCCGGTGCGTCCAACGGTCCTACGGCATGACCTGCCAACGGTAGTCCCAGCAAAAGTGACACATCCTCCAGAGTAGGAGCCATCTCTCCCCATCTGAAGTGAAACGTGTGGGTCTCTGGCCTCCAACGGTCCACTAAGCAGCTCAGCAAAGACCCATCGATGGCGACGCGTTTCTCACCTGGGATAGACTCAACCAGACGCGCGAAAGGTAAAAGGCCGGCCCATTTCAACCTTCATCAGAGAACTTTTCAGTTACTGTCTCCCATTTCAACCATTAATATGCATGTCAGTGTGCAAATTAATAAAGCACGTACCGCTGAAGCCATCCTGAGTGTATCTTCCAGTTTTCCTTAGGAGTGCGAGTGACGAGAGGCTCAAGCTTGCGCTCATACCATATCGCACCACGATGACCCTTATCAATGTCCCCATTCAGCAACCACAATCCCGACATTCCTGCACTTACAAAATTCAGAACAAAGTGCCACACTTAATAAAAATTCAGAACATAGTGCCACACTTAATAAAAATTCATAACGTAGTGGCACACTTAATTAAAATTCATAACATAGTGCCACTCTTAATAAAAATTCAGAACATAGTGTCACACTTAATAAAAATTCAGAACATAGTGGCACACTTAATAAAAATTTCAGAACATAGTCCCACACTTAATAAAAATTCAGAACATAGTGTCACACTTAATAAAATTCAGAACATAGTGCCACACTTAATACAAATTTCAGAACATAGTGCCACAGCACACTTATTATAAATTCAGAACAAACTAGTGCTAGCTTAGCTTCTTCCTCTCGCCCTTACTCCTCTACTACCTCTACCTCCTCTTCTTTCCCGGTTGCCTCGTCCACGCCCAGTGACGAAAGTGGGACAATTAGTGTCCCTATGGCCAAATTCATTGCATAGAATGCATTGCCTAGTCGGACCTCCTGCTTCAGATTCATCCATATCATTTCGGATGCGCTGACACTGCCGTCTGCCTCTACTTGTACGCATATGCTCTGGGTTTGGAATGTAACGCCTATCGGCGGGGTTGACGCTGTTGAAATTACCCATTGTTCGAAAACCCATCAGCTCACCTGTCCAGGTATTGAGGACAGCCTCTTTCAGAAAATATGGAGACACAAACGATATTGCGTCCATTCCAAGCTGCCCGCAAGCAGCAAGTACATGTGAGCAAGGTAGGTGAAGCAATTTCGGTTTATTGCATGTGCACTCACACGTTGGCCAGGCTTCATTGCCAATTTTCACCTCATGCGTCCTCAACTCATTTGCACATCCGAATTTGTTGTTGGCTAAGCGGACCTCAAACCTTTTTTCTTGATTACCGATGGCGACTACAGTGTGTGACCTAGCTTTTTGCATCTTGTTGTCCATGTACTTCGTGACTCTTTCACAGTACCGTGTATTTGGGTTGTTCAAGATATGCTGCTCTGCTATTTGACGTCTGTCTCTGAAATACTTGACGGTGCCATAGAAAATACCCTCAACGATGGCTGTAAGTGGCAATGCCCGGTTTCCTCTGAGGACAAAGTTGTATGTTTCCGCGAGGTTCGTTGTCATGACACCGTACCTTGCTCCATGTGTGTCATGTAGCAAAGACCACCTCTCCAGAGGCTCATGCTCTATCCACTGCTCGAAGGTTTTAATCGACCTCCCGAGCCTTCTCCTAGTACCAGGTGGGTCAAAGCCTGGCAGGTCACATAGCCCAACAGCCTCCTCCTCCACGGCCGTTGTTCCTGTTGCCAACTGTGCAGCTACTGCTTCAACATATGCCCTCACCGCTGCATTTCTTGCAGCTTTCCTGTCCCTCACGTGTCTCTGCGTGCACACATTAAGTCTGTCGCGTATCAAATTGTACTTCCATAACTGGTTCTGCTTGCAGAGTTTTTTGAACAGATTCATCAGGTTCTTATTTCTAAACTGCGAGAAGAAATTAGCCCCGAGATGGCGCATGCACCAACGGCTCTGCAAGTCCTGCCATGGAACTTGTTCCTCAGGGCCTGGGTTTGTCAGTGTCCTTATCGCACTGAGTATACCTGCATGCCTGTCATGAAGGATGCACACATTCGGCTTCTCCTTGACAACTGATATTTTCAACTGCCTGAAGAACCATGTCCAACTTTCAATGTTCTCACTCTCCACAAAAGCAAATGCCAGTGGGACGACTTGATTTTGGCCGTCTTGACCTATGGCTGTCAGTATCTGACCCTTGTACTTGCCTGTGAGAAAAGTACCGTCAACACATATCACCGGTCGGCAATGCCTGAAAGCTTCGATGCATACACCGAAAGAGAAGAAGAGACGATGCAAAACCCTCACAGTTGGGAACTCTGGCATAAACATGTCTTGGATATCGATATAGGTGCCTGGATTCCGCTGCTGCAGGGTGTGGAGGAGGTGGACAACAGAGTCATATGCATCAAAATAAGAACCAAATCTCCTCTCAAGCGCTGCATGCTTAGCCCTCCAAGCCTTGCCATAAGAAATTCTGTACTTCAACCTGGAGACCACTTTTGTCTGCACTGCCTTCACTTCCATAGCTTTGCCTTGCACTATCTCATCGTAAAACAGTCGAGCAATAAGCGTGGATGAAAGGTTGGCATGATCTTGAGGGATGCAGGGAATAAGACAAGTGTGATTAACTAAGTCACTTATCACCCAACTTGTGCCATACTTAGGGAGAAAGCCGTGCACCCTTGCGGGACAATCTGCATTCTTGCATACCATTGTGAGGAATTTCTGACTGGACACCTCAGCTTTGAAAACCCTTTGCGTGGACATTGCCCAATTAATTATTGCATCCTTCAGGGCTTGCTTGTTCGGATACATAGCACCCGTCGCAATATTGTTCTGGTGATATTGCCAGGCTGAATCATGTCCATCATTCACGGTCATTGCAGATGATAAGTCATGATTCCACCATGCAGGATTCGGGACCTCCTCTGCATTTTCTTCTTCATCTGACTCGTCAGAATCATCGGCATGACCCCTTTCAACATCGGTGTCTTCTTCTTCCATCTGGTTCTGCATGTGCCCATCTACCTCGTCAGCGTCCACCTCGCCATTGTAATCACCATCGGCATTTCCTCCTTCTACCTGACTACTCTGCCCTGGTTCATAACCATAGGCATTTCCTCCTTCTACCTGACTGCTCTGTCCTTGGTCGTAACCATAAGCATTTCCTCCTTCTACATGACTGCTCTGTCCTTCGTAGCCACCCTCCCCTTCATGTGCAGTGACCTCCTTCACGACGGGAAGCACTAAAGCAACAGGATTGCATCCCCTTCATTCACAACCTTGTAACCACCGCACCCAATCGGAGTCTTCCTCTATTGGCCTCAAATAAAAGTAAATTTTTGAACTTGACCGTGTCCACAATGCATGAACACCGACGGTGTTTGTTTCAGTATCAAGACCTAAACTTGCCGCAATCCATTCTTTCAACTGACTAACAGACCATGTTTGTGGTGCGCTGATTGCAACCTCTATGTGAGTAAATTCACTCAGATCTGCTCCCAACTCATTTGTTTGGACAGTACCAGGACCATAGTAAAATCTCAACTTCACTACATCGGACATCTCGACTCACCTATTTTTTTTCAACATCGAAATACAAGTATTAGACATGTCTATATATATATATTACCAGGACCATAGTAAATAATATAATAAATAGGCCCATGTTTACTAATAATAAATAGGCCTCAAATAATAATAAAAATATAACCGACAAATATGATAATTCAGTTTATTTGAATTATATGGCCATGTTGATGTATTTTTTATTTTAATCTATGTTAAAATAATTTAGAAAAAGGCATTGCTTCTTATGGGTTAAACTTTAGAAAATACGCATAATAAAGGTTAGCGGGTAATCCGCTTCATATTCGCATCGGGTACGGACTGAAACGTTTTTTAACATGTAGTTCTACTTTTCCTATTTTTTGCTTGCTTATTAAATTTTTATTTTGTTTCCAACTCTTCAAAAAAAACTTCTTATTCGTTTTTTAACAACGTTTTTTAACATCGTTTTTTAACATGTAAGATTATTCGTTTTGCTATGCACATGCCGCCGACCCCAACTCTTCAAACTCTTTTTTTTAACATCATTTTTTAAATTTTTATTATGTTTCCAACTCTATTTTTTAACATTGTTTTTTAACATGTAATATTATTCGTTTTGCTATGCACATGCCGTCCCCAACTCTTCAAAAAAAAAAACTTGTCTCTTCTTTCCAAGTTTTTATTCATGTTTCCAACTTCTTATCCCGCAACTGTGTACGTGTCAAGTATTGAGCAACAACTTATTATCCCACTAACAACTAATACAATTCACACACCTACAACTATATTACGAATAATCGCACATAAATTTATTTTCACATCAAACGAAGCGTGCGTGCGAACGAATAATATTTACGTATACTACCGGGGTAAATAACAATATTTCCGTATACTACCGGGCCAAAAAAAATAATCGCACACAAATATTTACGTATACTACCGCGGCAAATAACAATATTTACGTATAATCCCGGACCACCTACGAAAAATAAAATGAGGGCTGAGGTATACCCTTGAAGCGTGCGTGCGAACGAAGAACGAAGAACGAAGAACCACGAACGACGAACGACGAACGACGAACGACGAACGACGAACGACGAACGACCTCCACCACCACCACCTCCACCACCTCCACCACCACCACCACCTCACCACCCCAACTGCCCCAACGACGAACACTGCCCCAACTTCACCACCACCACCTCCACCAAAATGCTCACCACGACCACCACGAGCTACCCCGTCAGTAGATCGACACCTCTTTTCGCTGCCCTAAATGAGTTGAACCCATTCACGGTGCCAAAATCGCGAAAATGTAGCTCATTTAGGTGCACAAATGGGTGCCATTTTTCTGTAGAGAGAGGAGAAGGAAGAACACAGAAGAATGCAGCAACGGGAGAAGAAGAATGGAGGAAGGAGAGGATATGGGCAGGGAAGGAGAAAAACAAAGAAAAAAGAAAGAGGGAAGGAGAGGATAAGGGCGGGCTGGCCTGCGTGCGTCAGGTCGGCCGCACCCTGTCGGCCAACAGGTGGCCGATCGGCCTGCGGGACGCCGACAGGGGCGCACCACGCCGACAGGCCGCTGCCTCCCCCCTCGCGACGTGGCACGACCAACCACAGGCCGCCGCGTGGCTGGCCGGCCTGCAGTCGGCCTCCTGATAGCCGATCGGCCTGCTGTGGGCCGACTGGGCTCAGTCGGCCTGCAGTGGGCCGACGGTGTATTATTTTTGAAAAATCTTTATTCTGCGTATTATTTCTGTAATTTTAAACAAAAAATGTATTATTTAAAAAAAATTAGCACGCGTCGGTTGGCGGATCCTTTTTAAAAGATCCGCCACCTCCGCATCCGTTTAAACCGGGCCATCCAACGGCCGACTCCTTCCTCACCATTGCAATAGACCTCTTGTTGCAGAAACATTTGCAACAAAGGTTCTGTTGCAGAATTTGTTATCTTAACTTTTGTTACCGATTTTTTTGTCTTACTTTTTTGTTGCAGCATGGGTGTTTTTGTGGAAAGACTTCTGCAACACAGATAATGTTACAGAAAAACTATAAGTGGCACAGGCACACGTCCAGTGGTGAAGGTCCTGGGCAGTTGTGCGTCGGCTGATTAAGCTCATATCTGACAGCTGTGCATGCGGCGGAAGTGTACGCGTGATCAGCCGGTGGATTTTTTAAAAGACCATCCTCATCATTGCAACAAAAACGGTTTTGCAGAACCCTCTGCAACAAAGCTCATGTTGCAGAAATATTTGCAACAGAGGTTGTGTTGCAGAATTTTTTCCTCGTCTTCACTTTCTGCAACATAGATGATGTTGAGAAAATGACTTTTGCAACATGAATGATGTTGCAGGATCTTTTGCAATCGAAGATGATGTCACTGCAGTACCGCTATTGTTGTTGTCGCTGTTTGGCAACTCCATCGTTGTTGCAGAAACACGTCGGCACGGTCAGGCAAGGGCAGCTTCCACTGGTGAAGTTGCAAAAAAAAATTTGTTCGTCTTCATTTTTGTGCAACATGGGTGTTGTTGCGGAAGAAATTTTTGCAATAAAAATAATGTTGCAGAAAACAGGTGTCGCAAAGAACCATGAGAAATAGTTTTGGATGGATCCATGCAGGACACATGTCGCAAAGAAGGAGGAGGCGGACGCACGTGAGAGATCCACCTGCTAAAACCAAGCATTTCCGTTAAACTAGCTATGCCCAAGGGACCACGCACGTGAAAAGAATAGGCAAACAACATGCCGCACGCCGTAGCACTACTGAATCACACGGCCGATCGGACGGTGCAGCAGGCTGCGGACGCTTGCGTTAAATCAGCCGGTTGAATTGGAGAATTTTCCAAAAAATAACCAGTCATCAAAAGCTACAAGACATCTCAGAAGATGTAAAAAAAATATACAAGAAATCTCAGAAGATGTCAAAGAAAAATACAAGACATCTCAGACACCTGACAAATCAACCCCAATTTGACAGTTTGACAGCATGGACCGAGTGTATGGTTTAGGAGACAAGATAGATTGGCTCCCGAACCCCGCTGCTCTCGCGACCGCGTCCGTCCACTGCAGCGCTTCCCTCCTCCCTCTCTCCCCCGTCGTCGCCGGCGTACGCTGCTGGGCTCGGCCCGAGCGGCGCCGGTGCCGGCGGCTCGTAGCAAGTCCCCTCCCGATATGGCTCCACCGCGGGGCGGAGCGGCAGTGGGTGATGCTCCCAGGCAACGGCGGTCCGGCGCGGCGGCGGGGCTCCTCGACGCTGGGCTCCATCTGGGCCGGGACGGGCCGACAACTCCTATGTGTGCGGTGACGCTTCCTGGAGGTGGCGGTGGGGCGTCGGGATGCTGGTTGGTGGCGGCGCCGTTGTCGGCTTGCTGTAGCGCGGTAGTGGAGGCTTTGCGGGCCCGATCTGGGCCTGACCGGGCCCGGGTGGCCTAGTGTGCCTTCTGTTGCTGCGTCCGTCCTGCTACCGCGATGGCGCTTGAGGCACTGGCCTCTCGCGCGACGGCATTGGAGATTGTTCCCTCCCGCACGGCCGCCATGTTGCTGTCTTCGGTTCCCGACGCTTCCATTGTCCACCCTCTAGGCCTTGCGCTGGCGACCACAGTGAGACGACATAGATGGCGCCAAGCCCGTGGTGGCGCATGCTTGTGGGTGGCGCGTTGGGTGGAAGGCTACGGAGCGGTTGGGTAGTGGTGCTCTTGGAGTGGGAGAAATCCCTGTCGGCTCATCTGACTCCGACGCGGTAACGCCTGCGGGTGCCACCATCCCCCCTGGAGGGCGTCGGGCGATCTCATTCACCTCCTTCCTCCGCGTGCCGGCGGAAACCCTAGGACATGTCTGAGAAACAACGTCGTCGTCATCATAGTCCTTCATGAAGGTGTTGCTTGGCACGCGGCGCTCCGGTATGCTGGGTATGTGGTGGGACGACTTCGGTGGGCGTAGCGGTGGCGGGTCATCTTCATGTCGTCAAGCTTCCGTCGGTGGCATTTCTTTCTCTTTTGTTCTTCTTGTTTCTCGTTTGGGCTTGATGTGCTGTTTGCCACAGCAGATGTACCGTGTGGTTGCTATATCAATATAGCGGGGCGCAAGCCTATTTCTCTTTTCTTAAGTATAAGAGGGATAAGTACTTATTCCTGGCCGGCGGTATCATTGCTGCTCCCCGCCTAATGCGGATCATTGTGCAATGCTTGATTTTTTTAGGGGTAAAACCAAGTTTATTCATGAAAGTCCACATGGAGTGGGATACATCTCTGGTCATGAGGCACTCCAAACCAAACGTGGCGCCCCGGACCTCTAGATAATGAAAACTTGGCTAAGCTATGTGCTTCATAATTAACAGCACGACTCTCAAAAGAAAATTTACACTGAAAAGTAGATGATCTAAGAATTATCTCCTCAATTATTGCTCCATACGCCCCATGTGATTTCCTGTTGATATCTGATACAACTTGGCTGCAATCCGAGGCGACAACAAAGTTCTGGATGCCCATATCTTCTGCAAGGGACAAAGCTTCCCGGCATGCTACGGCCTCAAGGGTGGTCGGGTCTACCACTCCTTCGACAACCAAGGCTGAGCTGCCCATATAGTTTCCCCACTCATCTCTGCATACTGCAGCAGCTGATCCTCCACTTCTTGTCAATATTCCGGCATCAACATGAATCTTGCATTAAACCCGCTGGTGGTTTCTTTGGCCAGCGCTGACCAGGTTGGCCCGACGCAGGAGTATTACCCCGCCCTGGTCCCCTAGTTCTTATTGTATCTAGTTCAGCAATGAACCTGACAACAAAACCGTGGGTAGCTTGGGGACTCTGAAAGATTGACTCATGGATAGCCTTACGTCATGCGTGCCATATGGACCAAAGCGTGACCGCTGTGAGGACGAACTGCTCATGTGATAACAGTTGCATCAGTGTAAACAGCCACTGCCTCGCGCTCAGTTCCTTGTTCTCTATGATTTTATGTGTAATGTCCTCCTCAATCAGAGCCCACACACTCCTTGATGATGAGCACTCCAATAGAGAATGACGCCAAGAATCCCGGGATCCGCACAACCCGCATTGGTCGGAGTCGGCCATGTGGCGGTGTGCCCTAACATCATTTGTTGGCAAGGAGTGTAATGCTTGATTTTTTTTGAGGGAGTAACCAAGCTTTATTCATCAAACGCCACAAACACAAATGGAATACATCTCTGGTCGTGGGGTTGGCCCAACCAAATGTGTCGCCCCGGACCTAAAGGAAAAGCATGCTTGGCTAGTCTATGTGCCTCTACATTAACGACACGGCCTTCAAAAGTGAAAACACAATTTAAAGAAATAACTCTACTATGAATCTCAGTGATAATGGCGCCGCTGCTTCCCTGGCTTTTGTTGTTAATTGCTCCTACTACACCCTTGGAATCTGAGGCAATTACTAGGTTGTTGATGTTAAGATCCTGAGCCATGGCCAGCCCTTCCCGACATGCAATAGTTTCCAGTATTTCAGGGTCATCAACTCCTGCGATCACGAGGGACGAGCTCCCCAAATATGCTCCTGTTTCACCCCGGCAAACTGCAGCAACTGATCCTCCCAGTCCCTTTCTGCAAGCAGCATCAACATGAACTTTTGCGTGACCCGGCGGTGGCGCTTTGGGGCGTTGGATTGTTGTAGTGGTTGTTGGAGGAGCTCGTTGCTTTCGTTCCTGAGGTTCTGCCAGTATACTCAATTCAGCAAGGTATCTACTGATGAAACCATGGATAGCTTGTGGGCTTTGGAATATTCCTTCATGTATGGCTTTCCTCCGTGCCGCCCAAATAGCCCAAAGTGTGACCGAAAGCTTCACGAATAACTCATGTGATAATGAATCAATAAGAGTGAACAACCACTGTTTTGCATGTGGTTCGGTGATGGTCGCTAGGGTTTGCGCCATCTCATCGTCCACCAGAGCCCACGTGCATCTTGACATAGTGCACTCCAACAGAGAGTGTCTCCATGAATCTGGCGCGCCGCAAAGCCCACATGAACTAGACTCTGACATATGCCTATGTGCCCGAACGTCATTAGTTGGTATTTAGTGCTTGAATAGTCTCCAAAGAAACATACGGACCTTCCCAGGGACTGCTGTTTTCCACAATCTCTTCCATTGCACTTCTTCCGTTGCCAAGTTGGATGTGCCCGGCCTACTTTCCAACCAAGATTCCCTTCTCTGTCTAGTGCTAACCAGCATGCGATATGCAGATTTGACCGAGAAAGTGTCATTCTTCTCATGGCTCCAACTCCAAAAATCATCAACGTTCATTGTGCAAAGAGGGATACCCAGAATGATTTTCGCGTCCATGCTGAGAAAAGTCGCTTGGATCTTCTGTTTATCCCAAGCCGCAGATGTCATGTCAATCAGTTCAGAGACATAGGTTTTCTTTGAGACAGCGTTCAGAGACATAGGTAATGCTTGATAGACAAGATAGATTGAGATATGGTTGCCTCGTGGGCCGTGGTATCCGAAATTGGGCCGACCCGAGTGACAGTTAGGTTTCTTTTGTTCACGGCGTGGAGGAGATGTTCACGTTTCCCTAAAAAAAAACGTTTTCCTGATGGAAGTGCGATCAAGGCGTCGCCTCAGGCGCTCGCCGCCGCCGCCGCCGCCGCATGGAGCACTCCCAGTGTGTGATCTTAACGTCGATGACCGCATCAGCGCCCTCCACGACGACATGCTCCTGCTGGTACTCGTGCGCCTGCGCTGCGCCAGCATGGCGGCGCGCACCGACGTCCTCTCGCGCCGGTGGCGTGGCCTCTGGGCCCGCCTCCCCGATCTCACCTTCCGCTACGTCCCGCCCGGAGGGATCGAAGCGGCGCTCTCCCGCGTCGCGCTCCCCGCAGCAGTTTCTCTTCTCGACATCCGTTTCCCGGGTTTTTCGTCGCCGGCATGGGGAAAGGCCGACGACGTCCGCGCCAAGTCGCTGCTGCGCGCCGCCGCGCGGCTCTCGCCGGAGGAGCTCGTCTTCACCCTCTCGTCGTATACTGCAGTAAAACCAGGCCGTCCCGTCGAAATCGTCGTGCCATGCTTCCGCCGGGCCACATCGATGGAGCTGGATACGAACAGCCTCCGCCTCAAACCGCCGCCGGCAGGCCAGCTCCCCGTGCTCGAGAGGTTGTCTCTCTCCGGCAACATTGTTGACCTTGGCACCATGCTCAGCCGCTGCCCACGGCTACGCGTGCTCAGGGTCACCTTCCGTAGCACGAATCCCGACTCGCTTGAAGCGGCTCTCTCCTCTCTTGAAGCCGCTGTGGCGCTCGGCCTTACGGTGTCCCTCCTCCACATCCACCACACTAATATTGATTGGTGGAGGTACAGTATTGGGGCTGCTCGCTTCTCCTCCCTTCTCGGTTCCATGGCAAGGGTCTCCCCTCAGGAGCTCGTCCTCGTCGACGGCTACCACGAATGTTATAATATTGACCTGCCTTGCTTCCGGCGCACAACGGCAATCCAGATGAGATTGTACACCGTCCGCTTCACACATCTACCGGAGGATCATTTCCCTGCGCTCGAGAGTCTATCCCTCGAGGGTTGTTGCACCATCCCCGACCTTGCCACATTGGTCACGCGATGTCCTCGCTTGCGCGTTCTCAAGGCAACCATAGATGATCATACAGACCATGTCACAGTCTACTCGACGTCGCTACAGGAGCTTTACATCAATGCCGCTAAAGACACAGAATGCCGGGGCATTGACATTGTGACTCCGTTGCTTAAACGGCTGAACCTGGAGGTCAAGGCTGACATGGACCTCAGCATGTCTATCTCGACACCTATGGTGGAGAGGGTCTCGTTGACGCGCTCGTATACAAATTCGCCTCTTTTATTTGGTTTTTGGTCGCTCAAGAGCATGAGATTGGAGACCACAGAGAGCTACAAATACTACAAAGATGGGGGTCTCAGCAACATCAACTACCAGGAAGCCGCGTGTTCGCAGCCCCCTCGCATTCATTCCCTGGTCTTTAGCATATTTGCCGATGTACGCCTCTTGTCTGTCCTCTTACTCAGTCCACTAGATTTGTCGGCTATACTTGCATATATACTTGAAGGTGTTGAAGGTGTGTTTAAATTCTTGGCATGATACCATCATGCTTACTAACTATTTTGTTTTGCAGAATAATTTTCATTTGGGTGCAGTGCCGCTGAACTTCGCGCATGAGATGAAGAAACTTCTGATCACCAACTATTCTATGTTGGAGCTACATCTCAGCACAAAGGGGCATGTTCTTGGAGCATTGATGTTGCGTCTTCTTGGGATGCACCAAATTCGAACCGCTATACAGAGCCTTAAGGTTATCCTATCAGGGTGGTGCAGGGTAATTCTCCATGATGCTTATATATCTTACACACACTACTTTTTCAGAATACATTCTAATGGTTTTTATGTTATAGATGTCACAAACATCAAAATGTCTTGAAAATTGTCTTTGTAATGAGCCCAACAACTGGAGGAGCCAAAGTATCTCCTTGACTCATCTTGAAGAAGTAGAAATCGACAACTTCGGCGGAGGGGACAGTGAGATTGATTTCATCACAATGATATTCGGATGGGCGCCAGTGCTTAAAGGAATGACCATCAGGCTGGCGCATGGCATGAAACAAAGTGACACTGAATTTTGTGTCATGAATATTAGCATTATATGTTTGGTGTATCCTTCTGTTGATTGCTTTATTTATCCCAGCTATTATGGTGAACTAGTTTGGCGTACGCCCATAAAATTACCATGCTCTTAGATGCAAGGTGGCCATGCCTGAGTGGTTATCGGGCATGACTAAAATCATGTGGCTTTGTTTGCTTTCAGACAAGAAATTTTTCTTGGTACGGTGTAGCAAGAATATTTTACACTCGGACTCATCTCAGTCTTAATAAGGAACTTAGTCCCTGTATAATATCCGACTGAAGATTTCAGTATGGGAGATGCAACTATGACCATCTGCTAATCTTTATATACTTGGTTCCGTCTCATCCTATTTGTTTTGAAATTATATATTGAACTAGCTTGCAATGAGATTCTTTTTATTTTCTTATTCAATTATGTAAACTACTTTTGAGCTGAATATAAGGCGCATTTGGAGTCATTCAATGTAAAAAAAGACCTCAAATATATGGTTTTAGGGGAAAAAGACCTGAAAGATATGATTTCAGGAACTACAATCTTTCCCTAATAATAAAGCAGCTATTGCTTCTGCTAGTCTGTACGAGACAATGCTCTCCTCTTTCTCTGCTGTGTCCGCCGCCGCCTGCATCACCTCACCTCTCCGTCGTGCCTCCTCCTCTTCCTCCCTATTTTTCCTTCTCCTTTCTTCTCTCATCGGATCTCATCCCCACCCCCCCTTCTCTTTCTCTTCTCTGCAAGAATGCCATGGATCAGGACTCGTCGCCGGATCCCGATTTGCCCAGCCGTCGCACCCCTCTGAGTTGGATCCGTCCTTCGTGCACCACATGCTCTGCTACCGGCCGCGTCCACGCGGAGGAGCTGCCGACATCGCCTGTCGTTTCCCGGTCCGCAAAAGATCGGCCATGCCCGCCTCGAGTTCGTCTTGCAAGAAGATGCTCGCCCGCGATGTTCGTTGACCCCCTGCAGCCGTCCGTCCGCGTAGGGTACCCCGCCGTCAGTCCTTCTCCCACGTCGAATCGCCACACCTTCTCATGTAGCTCTGGTAGTGCTCTGGAGGCATACCTCGGTAGCCATCAAGGCAACCACCGCCGCCTGCGGGTGCAACGAGGCGGAGGAGGACCTCCTGGTAGGGCTTGGCAGCGTGGAGGCGTCGAGAAAAGGAGACACCAAGGTGCCGGTAGGGCGCCCACTGCTGGTGGTGCTCAGCGAGGACGAGTGCCGGAAGGGGTGGAGCGGGTCGCCAATTTCTGGTAATATTTTTTATCTTTCTTTCAGATGTTGTAATTGATACGGATGAACTTAAAGGTAGAATTTCTAATCTTAATCTTGCGGTGTTCAAGAAGGCGCCCACAAAATCAATTGACACCATCCCTTCTCTGGTTATGCACACAGATCAGGGGAGACATACTGGCCTGGACAATCTTTAAACCATGAAGCCCTCTCACGGGTCAGACATTGAACACATATTTCTTCTTTTAGACAGTGAAGAAAATTTTCCTACAGATGTGATTGGTGAGGAAGGTTTGTCTTAAGGGAAGGAGAATGAAGGATTTACTGCTTCAGATCTGTTGAAAAATCACTCTGTACAAAAAATGCCATTTGAAGATAGACATGTGTCCTTGAAACAGCAGACACGTAGTGAAAGTAGTGCCTCTTGTAGGAAGTCAACTCTCAGAGAAGCAGAAATTGTTGTGACAACACTCAGTTGGTGTGGAGGTGATATATATGCAGTTTTCTCACAAACTGCTTCAGCTATCAAACATGGAAATTTCTCCGAGCAAGATTTGTTTGAAGTTGTTATCGATGAAGCTGCACAGGTGGGGTCTCAGACTCTCAATACTAATTGTTCTCTTTAAATCAAGCTAGCTTTATATTTTATCTGAGCTTATTTTGATTTACTCCTATTTAGGCTTCTTTAGCGTTGTTCGTCGAAGAGATAGTGGCGGCGCCGTGTGCCACTCAGTGGTCCTTCAGGGAATCGCTCAAGGTGCTCGATGCTGACATCCAACACACCAGCTTTGTTCACGTCCAGTCTCTGCAGGACGTCAGACTGCTCGAGGGACATAGACAAGGAGTGGGGGGTCTGCGTGGAGTTCAACAACAACAGGGGTGGGAACAAGAACCTGATCGCCTCGCATACTTTCATTTTGTTTCTGTCATGTTCAACCATAGCAACCATGTTTGGTGTTTGGTTTAATGCGGTCTTCAGAGCTAGCTTAGTCGATACTAAAAGTTTCATGTTATCAAGTGCTTCACCTGTCACCCCGGAGCTCCTTTGTTCAGATGTCTATGCCATGTAAGTAAGTTGGCGTAACCGTCATTTATGGACAATTTGCAGCAAATTCTGTATCTGCCTACAGTTTTGTGGTTGGTTCTTACAATGCCTGACCTTCACCACATACATGTAAGTATTAGAGATTTACAAGGTTAATTTTTTGTTTGGAATTTTACGTGGCAAGTTCACCACATACATGTAAGTGAACTTCATGAGGTTTTAAACTGTAAAGTTAAGTTGCATTTAAATTCTCTTAGATTGACTGCCATAGAGCTTTCAAACTCGACTGGCAATCATGAGGCTTTGCATTGCATGTCTACTGTAGCAAAATGACTACATATAATTCCTTATCAACTAGACGAGTAGAAGGAATACACAAACTACTTACCGATTCATAGTTCCTCACACACCAAACAAGAAAACTTGCCAATTTATACATTCAGTGCATGAGCAGACGATCTTTTTGTGCAAATGAACAACTATATTTCACTAAACTGCCTCCGGCCAAATGATTGTGCTAGCTATAATCATTCAACCATGTATTTATAAGCTAAAAATTCATATTTGAGATTGGTCTGGATCAATGATAGACATGTCCAGGCTCCAGATTATTCCATGAAGCATATTATGATTATTCCTTTGTCTGGTTGATGATTTTGGCTGCAAGTGGTTTTTTTGCATTCAATTTCATCTTGGATGCATTTGGGTCTATGGGTTCTTTTTTCTTTGCCTGAGGTCTCACACAAGTAGCCATCTTTTCTTTCTCCAGTGATCTTGCTACTCAGTTCTGGCAGTGTTTGCAGTGTTGATAGCCTTTTATCTCTTGATAAGTTAGTAACAGTTGATAAGTTAGTACTCAGTTCTATGGACATTTGAATTGTTATTATGTTTTGCTTACTACAATATTATAGATTTTGCTCTAGATATTTGAAGACTTGCATGCTGAGCGTCAGTATCCAGCCTGGCGCATTATGGTTGGGCCTTCCAACTTCTATTCAGCTGCCTGTATTAGGAAATTTATGAAAATGCTTTGTTCTTTTGTTTATCAATGTCTTCTGTTCTTACATAAGCGAACACCCTCAGGTGTTGGTTTTTCATTTCTGTTTGACGTCATTAAATTACAGTCTTACCTACTTTGAAATGGTTCCAGCGTGTGCTTGATGCATTGTTCCCCTTAGTTTGGAGGAACATGTGCTATTCGTGGTGCTTTTGGTTGTGAAAAAACTTTCTTTTGGCGGTCACTTTAATTATGAGGTCATCACCCTACTGCCATGTTGTCATAGCTGCAGAAAAAAGCTCCTTCTATAGCATTTTCTTGGTATCATCTCTATATACCGCTACTAAGTTTAAAAATCTCCACAATACTACAATTTTGAAATTGTGGTTTATGTGGGATGCGGTGAAAGTCAAAATGAGATGGCCAAGGTTCTCATGGATTTCCGCCAATCGACAATGACACTGACCGATGAATGTGAAGAGTGGAACCGCTCCAAGTGTGTGGTGAGCTCACCATGGTCTCCTTACTCTAGATTGAGAGCTAAAACAACTACCCCGCAAAAAAGAGAGCTAAAACAACCATCCGATGACCCACTTTGGATAGAAGGTACATCGGGGACCTGTTTAGGGGGACGAGGAGGAGCTCGTGATTTTTAGGTTGGCCAAATGGGGAATCATGTAAGGACGACACGCTAGGGTGTCCGACAAATCCTGTGCGGAAGACTTGCAGTCCGGGATTTTCTTCCGTTGCAACGCACGGGCATGTGTGCTAGTTATAACTGAATAAACGAGTAATGCATGAACTTGCTGTGTCAACTTTTAGTTGTATGTCTCATAGTTCGTCTATGCGAAGATTCCATGTAATTATTTGATGTTTATAATGTTATTTTATTGGTATCGACTTGTCGTGCCATCTGCATTTCGGTTTGGTGCATCCGCTCTTGTGTCATTTGGACGACTAGCACAAATGTTTGTGCATACATCTACAAATACCAAATGACAAAGATGGTGGCACGTCGCGTCTCCTCGCCTCTCAGTCCGCCATCAACATCTGGTTAATCTTGTTGAATTTGACCTATTTCTCATTGAACTTGAACTATTGTAGTACTAGACTTATTTGCATACTATGTATGGATGACTTATTTGCATACTATGTATGGATGATGTGTGCTATTTTCTATCAAAACTTTGATGACTTCGGTCATGTTTGATGGATTTTATCCGGTTAGTTGAACCCCGGCTTGAAATGTACGCGAATAGCGTTGGATGACTGACTCCCAATCCGTGTTCGTGGACTGGTTCCCCATCCATGGACAGATGGGGTGCCCGTTTTGTGAGTCTATGTTGAAGATGCCCTTATTGCCTTTATATTGTTCTACTCCGTAACAACGCACATATGTCCAATTAGATAATCAAGACTTGACTACGCTTGTTATGTATGATGTGCATTTTTTTGATTGGAGACATATGACAGAAGCTAGAAGCCGGGTCACCCTCCCACGTTGCCACGAGAATTGGTTGCAATATATTTCAGCGAGATTTGATTATATGAATTGACAATATATTGCATATCTTTGACCACATCATGTGTGCCCTCGGTCGAAAAGGGTTAGAAAAAAGCCGATGTATGTAATTAATTGCTTAACATCATATTTGTCCTCAGTTGCTAGTTGAAACGGGTTAGAAAAAAGCCGAGGCATGCTGCATGCAATTAATTGGTAAGGGTAATTTGAGTGATGTGGCATTAGTGATGAGATGGCATAGCTGTATATGCTCTAAAATAGCGATTTATATTGTGGTGCGTTATTTTTATTAGAGACGTACTCCTCCTGTCTCATAATATAAAAGCGTTTTTGACAATAGTATAGTGTAAAAAACACTCTTATATTATGGGACGGAGGGAGTACAATAGAAGCCCAGTCCAGTTGGCAGGTGCTAGCCGAAGTTTCAAGTTGCTCAAGTATATTAAGCTGGAATCGGCCTCTGGGTCGCGAATCGAATGGTACACGACTTAGTTTTGGAAGATAAGCCACCAAAAGAGGGAGATAGTGGCTGATGGTCAGAACAAAAAATTAAGTCCTGCTAATTAACCCAAGTTGCCAAGATGCTCATGTATATTACGCATTTATGCAGTAGTGGCTGATGATCAGCACAAAAATTTAGTCTTGTTGACTGATTGTTTATTTATCTTTAAGTAGTGCATCCGCGTGTGAAAGAGGGCGTATCGTCGTTGGAGACAATTAGAGAAAGTGCTCATCGAGATGCGCATGCTGGTGGAAGTCGCTTGCTAGTTCCTAGTTGCATGGTCAAACAACTTGCTTATATCAGATGCTCAATGTTTTTTTAACAAAAATGATAGACATACGGAAGAAGGCTACAGAAATAATCTTTTAGTCCACGATAACGTTTCCTTTCACTGAACGCACATCAATATCAAGTCAAGTCTAACCTTGAACTTTCTCACAAAAAAGAAAAAAACTAGCCTTGAACTGGGCTACATTCTTACAAATGTGTGTGTCATCTCCTAATTCATAAACCCCCCCCCCTCCCCCAACCAGGTGGCGACACCACACCTCTGATTTCCTCTGTAGCCTTGAATCCGTAGAAAAACTACCCGTAACTGTAGAATTTCTCCCTTTTAACAAATACTCCCTCTGTCCCATAATATAAGAGCATTTTTGACACTACACTAGTGTAAAAAAACGCTCTTATATTATGGGACGGAAAGAGTAACTTTTGTTGGTCCTCGGAGCTCCATGCATCAATGGACGTGAATGTGGCGCGAAGGCTGCGGTTAACTTGAGTGACGACTGACGATTATCCAGTCGTCGTCTACTCGTGTACCTTGGTCTTGATTTATTCTTTCCTCAAGTGCTGCATCTTCATGAGAGCACCGAGCACCAAGCCCACGTTCAGCTCAGAACACTCTAGCTAGGTGGCCCCTCGTCCATCGAGTTTCCCCTTGCATCATGGCGACGGCGGCTTCGCGTGCACGCAGCAGCATCCTCGTTTCTGTTTGCGCTGGGTGCTTCCTCCTGCTCTGCTTGTCGCGTGATGCAGCCGCCTCACCTCTCTCCTTCAGCTTCGACTTCTCCAACAAATCCACCTTCGGCTCAAGAATCCAAGTCATGGGCGACGCGCTCCAGCAAGACAACCTGGTCGACCTCACGGTCGACACCTCGTACAGGCGTGGTATCCACTATCTCAAGGGGCGGATGTCGTACGTCGACCCCGTGCCCTTCTTTGACACCACCACCCACGAGTTGACGAGCTTCGTCACGCACTTCACCTTCGCGATCAAGCCCATCCAAGGGGAGATAAGGGGGGATGGCATGGCTTTCTTCCTCTCCAGCTTCCCGCCGACAGTGCCGGCCAACTCGACCGGGGGCAACCTTGGCCTCATTGTCCAGGGTGACGGGAACGCCTTGGGCGTAGACCGGTTCGTCGCCATCGTGTTCAAGACGTTCAACAACTCGGACCACATCGGCATCGACATCAACTCTGCCTTGTCCTCCAAAAATGAAACGGCATTGCCCGACTTCAGCCTGAATGGCTCCATGACGGCGTGCATCACTTTTAATGGCACCACCGGCATGATCGACGCCTCCCTGCAGTTTAATGACAACCGTTCCCTTGGCCCCTTTAAGGTTAGTTATCAACTACCCGATCCCACATCCTTGCTCCCGCCGGAGGTGGCGGTGGGGTTTTCTGCAGGCACAGGCGACTACTCCGAGCGCCATCAGATAATGTCCTGGTCCTTCACCACAACTCTTCCTCAACGCAAAGGTATATCTATACTTGTACTCCCTCCTAGTGTCAAAAACGTTCTTATATTTTGGGACGGAGGGAGTAGCTTTTAAGTTTCATACAAAGCTAGCAACTTTCATTTAAAAATACATTATTTTTAACACATTTTTTAATCTCTAAAAGTCTTTTCTCAATATAAAAGGTTATAGATTCAATTTTTTTTTTGCGGATGAAAGGTTCATTCATCGAGGAAGAATGTCATTCTTCCAACAATTAACATCTATTCTTTTTCTAGCTGTTTTATATAGGTCTTTGTTTCACGGGTAAAACTTGTATTACTCAATTCATAACAGGACTGCAATCAAAGACGTTAAGATCAATGGCTACCCGAGGGCCAGACCCAAGCCTGCATATAGTTTGCCAAAGCATCACTAACTTTATTTTGAAAACGACTAACATGAGTAATACACTAATTCTACAGAGACTCATCATGTACTTGATCTCCTGCACAAACTACGAATTCAGCGATCTGTTCGCATCGCTTGCTTGAATCATCTTAACTGCCACAAGAGAATCAGGCCCGGTTCTTTTGGCTGATTCTGTTAGAATCTTGAGAATCGACCCACCACCCAGCTTCTCTCAGAATCTTGAACCCATTTTTTTTGACAATCCTAGCTGTTTAAATCCTAACTAGCTAGGATTGTAAAAAAATATATGGGTTCAAGATTCTCAAAGAACCTGGGGGGAGGCCTGATTCTCAAGATTCTGGGAGAATAGGCCAAAAGAACTAGGCCTCAATCTCAATTGCCACGGGTAAACATGTCTGTAGCAGGTTTTGGAGCGCGCACGCGGGGGGGGGGGGGGGGGGGGGTGGCAAAGAGATACCCAGAATTTACTATCTTAATTGGCAGTCCTGAGCGCTCACAAGATTACCAAATATTCATTGAACAACTAAAGGAAAGGCTTTTGATCACACACTTGTCGTCTGGGGACCGCCCACATTCATTCATTTCATTCATTCATTATTCTGTTGTGGATTCGAACCACTAGCACAAATTTGATTTCGAGTCAAAGGGCACTTTTTTAGGATTTCTAGTCCTTTTACCTTTCAGAACCTCTCTTTCTAAGTTTTTTTTTCAAAACCAGTTCATATCACTTGTCTTTATGGTCATTCAGAATCTCATCGAATACTAGTAATGTTTTCGAAGAGAAAATAGAAGCACTAGAGAGCTCAAGTTCACTTCATTAATCACAAGATGCAAATGAAAACGGATGTGAGCGGAGCGGAAACGAGGATTTAGGTATATAAGGAGACGACCCGCCAAGCAAGCTAGCCTGATACCGTCTTTCATTGATGTTTCTTCCATCAATTATCCGGATTTATGCCGTATATCAACATATTATGGGTTCGAGGGTTATCCATTAGGAAAAGACTTGGAAGCAGCCATCCTTTGAAGAAAGCGTAATAGCTCACTGGTCTAGCTCCATGGCACCGAAAATGTCTCAGGGCTCAAGTGATTCACCGAAGCGACGCTGCTGTATTGTTGTATTCTGCTGGGATGTGCAGAGACCGAAAGCTAAGCTTTTATAAGCTATTAAGGGAGACGCTTTACTGTCATCTGACTTGGGATGGAGCCCTTCAGTAGACTTATTCCATCCATCTTACTCCGAGGGACCGTAGAACTGGAAGCGCCTTCTAAACAACTCGAGAAGTCTTTCTCGTTTTGTCAATATCCAACAGCTTAGTGTACAAGGTGCTCACACATGAAATTCCCTTTTGAAGGATATCCTATTTGACTTTTATGCCATTCTTCCCAGTGAACTCAACGATTCCTTCCCTGCGACTTTTTGACCCATTTTGCCTTTCTTGGTTGGTGGGTGTATCCGTCCCGGACATCTACAACGTCCTCTCATGCCTTGGGGGGGGGGGGGGGATTCTTTGACCGGCTTTGCTTGTTTCGTGATTCACGTAGATTGGAATTCACTCCAGCTTGATGACCTCACTTCTCTTGGGAACTTGCTTCTTCCTTCACCGAAGTTAGTAGTTAGCTTTTATGGGTTTGTTCTTGACTATCCCCACAAGCTTCTCTTATCTACTGGAATGCAAATAGGAGTGAAACAAAACTAAAGAAAAAGATTAAAGAATAACGTTTGACAAAATGATTAATGCAAAATGATCCATTAAAGAAAACCGAGGATCGATGTAATTTAATTTCAAAAAGATGTTGTTGCAGCCGAAGAAAAAGTGAAAGGGCAAGTAAATAATCTAAACATGCGGGTAAGCAGCAAAAAAAGAATTAAAAAAAAAGATGACCCCTTCTTTCTTCCCTGAGCATGCATTACCGATAAATATTCATTCTTTCGCTCGATCACTTCCTTTTCCACTAACTGATTGCTTAGGAACCTTAGCGTGCGATCTGGGATGTTTCCCTCTAGACTTTGGACGCTTGACTCCAGTGGAATTCCATTAACAAGCCGCGCCCTTGCTTGGATGAAAAAATGTGCTAACGAGTGACATTCCATACACGCACCCTATTGCTTCCAAAGCTTCCCAGCATGAAAAAAGCTCTCTCAAAAGAAAAGAAAAATGATCAAACCCTGCCCATCACGCAACACCATACCCAGTCCAGCACGTCCATCCTCCGAGAATGAACCATCAGATTTCAATTTTAACCCAACTTTTAGAAGGAAAAACCCAGCCGATCGAGTTGATCCGTTGATCTACGTTCATGCTCCAATCTATTTGGAATTGGTACGTGTTATTTTCGTTCCTCGTATATAGAGACCAACACACTGGAAGCTAAAAACACCAAACAAAAACAAGGCCAAATGGTCATCGTGCAAGGTAGAGAATTATCTCTGGACCACCCTTTGATCATATTGATGCTATATTTTGATGGTATGCATGCTGCTTTTATTACATAATAATATGTACAAGAGTTCCATTAGTGCTTGCTATATTCCTGCACATACAGAGTACATGATAATCTAGTGAAAGTACCTGGTCTTGGATATGAATAACCATATAATTTAATTAGACTAGGATAATAATTGACATTAATTCTTCAATACAATCTCTAATCTGGTAATTGTCAAAATAATAACATTATTTTGAGAACTACAAGTCCACATTTAAGAATTGGAAAATCATATGAGCCCAAGATAAAATTAGACGCAGTGTATTGTCATTTATATAATTATTATGTAGAAAGAATACAATCAGATTATGATGTAAATGATATTTTACAAACTTAATTAGTATTGTGAATTAAATATAAAATCTCGAAATTCATTTAGAAAAACAATCCATAAGCACTTCTTCTCGAAACAGACTTTCGCCCAGCTTGATAAATAAAGCAACAAAGGAATAAAGTACAAGGCCAAACGATACAATATGGTGAGATAGCTCTCTTACAAAGTCGATCCCATGATAACCGGATCACGCAGAACGCACTCAACTATGCTACTAGCAAAGAACACAGGAAGATCTGAACACACACCCACGCTATGACCGAGGTTGAAGCTCAAGTTGAAGCTATTGTGGTGACCCATGTTGCACCACCAAACTCTGTGGGGGATTTTCTCGGTAAGGTTACTCGTGTGGTTCCATACCCTCTGCTTGGGACACCGATACCCTTGCAGTCAGAGAAAGATGGTGGAATAAATCCTACGCTATCCTATGTTTTCATAATAACAATGATACTCAACACCACCCCCCCCCCCCCCCCCCCCGCGCACGCAGACACAACGGTAGCGACGCAGACGGTGAGACTGGAGAAGAATCCAAAGGCAAGCCGATGGACACCCCCACAGTCGTAACGGTTGATGCATCGCGGAGTCGAGGCTGGAGTGGAAACCGACGAGGTTGCTCAAGCATGGCTGTAGCCCTTTGTGCCATTTGTCGAGGTAGCCGAGAGCGTAGGGTGGTGTAGTCGTTGTTGAGGTAGCCATGCGAGGGTCGATGTCGAGTCAGGGTGGCCGGTGTCAAGGTAGCCACCATGGACTGGGAAGAAGAGCGGCGGCGGCTAGGTCAGAAGCGCGGCGACAGTGCTCGAAGTAGGCGAGGAAGATCCCAACAACGTGACGAAGACCGGCACGGACAGTGGCGTTCCCGCGCCTAGGGAGGCGGCGCGACGCATACCACGTAGAAGTCAACGCGCGGGGACGACGAAGTGGACCGCGTGCCGCAACGATACGGCCTGAAGGAGCGACGCAGCGACATCGCGCGAGTTGGGGCGATGGCGGGGAAGACCTCAGGGCGGTTGCAGGGACCGTGTGCCACGCTCGCTATGGCCCGACGGGGCGACGCAGCGGCAGTGCGAGGGTCGATGCAGCCTCGGGGACGGCCTGGAGCGGACGGCCTCGAGGCGACGGTTGACCGCGGGCCGCGGCACTACGGCCCGAAGGGGCGACGCAGCGGCAGCGCCGCGGGTCAGTGCAGCCGCGGGAAGAACCACGGGGCGGCGGCCCTGCAGCCCAACGGGGCGACGCAGCGGCAGCCTGTTGCTCGATCGGCGGAGGGGCGCGCTGAACTCGGGGACAGGGCGGTGATGGCCGGCGTAGATCGACGAGCGGGCCGACGCGTGGACGACGGCCGTGAGGGGCCGCCTGTCGCGCAAGGCCGCCGGGTCGGGGCGACGGGCGGACGGCGGCCGTTAGGGGCCGCCTGTCGCGCGAGGCCGCCGGGTTGGTGAAGAGGCCGGCAGGTCGCGCCGGTGTCGGAGTAGAAGCGCACGGGGGTCGACCGCGACGGTGGGCGACACAAACCGATCAAGTATAGATCGGAAAACCAAAAAGATAAACGCCGATCAAAACGACCGGCGAGAGAGCGAAAAAACCCGGAGCAAGGGCTCAGGAAAAAGACTCTCTAGGGTAGCCAGCCAACACGACCGGCGGACGAACCCTAGATACGGGCGGCGCAGCCCCCGGCGGCGGTCATGGAGGTCGACCGCCCCGGGGGCGGCGCGCGGGTGCGGAAACGGCGGCGGCTAGGGTTTAGAACCCGGAAACTGATACGATGTCAGAAGGGAGAGAGAGGATTGGTGGAATAGTTCGTTCGTTGTATTGCTTGAGCCTCGTGGGTATATATATAGGAGTACAAGGTCGTCTTGAAGTACAAGGCAAGGTGAAATAAATCCCACGTTATTCTATGTTTTCATAATAACAATGATACTCAACAGAGGGTGTTGAGCTCAAGATGAAGGCCTACTTGGACATGTATAATAAACCACTCTCATCTCAAGTGGTCGAGGCATTGAAAGCTTTGGCGGCCATCGGAAAGTGGAAGGTGGTCCTGGTAGGATGTCTTTCGCAAGATGATGTATGTCCATGATGCATGGATGCATAGGCGGTGGTCACGCTCGGTATGGAGGAGTCTTTTCGTGAGTGTGGTGGTCAGTTCAATTGCTCTTGAGCTTCGTTTGTTAGTTTTGGTTCTTGGTGTTCTTGTGTCCGGCTCGGACGATGTTCCTTGATGTCGGATGCGTGTGCTTCTTCAAGCCCCTGTCCTCAACCTCTAGTGTCTTTTTTCTGGTTTTTTCACTCAGATCCGGGCATTATGGTTTTCAGCCTAGTTTCTTTTATAAATCTGGTCAATCCATACTTTTCATTTCTCTCTCTTATAATGAAATCGACAGAGCCTGCTTTGCACCGTCAAAAATAAAATAAAAAATAGCATGTAATTTTTCCGAACAAAGTACATGGGAGTTTATTAGTCTATATAGCTCCTGCCTGTAGGCGGCAAGTAATTTGTAGGTCTGCCAGGACTATAAAAGACTGTTACTTTTCCTTTGCCGAAGCAGGGTATATAAGATTAGACGGAGCTCTGTTTTTGGTCCTCTTGGGCTATCTTGTCACACACTTGATGCAAACTCGATTCTGCATGTGCAGGGCAAAGTAGGAAGGCAACAAGGAATGCAATGCTGATTATTGCTGCTTGCAGCATTGTTTTGGTGGCTGGGTTCATCGTTCTCCTCCGGCGCCGTTGGCTCTTCCCTGACAGGCAAAGCATACAGCTTGGCAGCTTGGGGCCAAGGCAATTTTCACCGAGGCAGCTCAAGCGTGCGACCAACAACTTTTCACATCTGTTGGGCGAAGGTGCATTCGGTCTTGTCTACAAGGTAATCATAACATGTACATCTTGCCAGACAGTACTTAACCTTCACGAAACTATATTAACCATGACGGTGTGCGTTGTTTCGTTCATTAGGGAACCTTGGAAGGCAAAGAGGTGGCTGTAAAGAAACTAAGTCCCCGCATGGTTGGAGTTGGAGCGACCGACTTTGGCAACGAAGCCAGGCTCCTCATGGCGATTAAGCATAAGAATCTGGTGAAGCTGTTGGGGTACTGCAACAGAGGCGAGAACAGGTTGCTCTGTTTGGAGTATCTCTCCGGCGGAAGCCTCGACAAGCTAATCTATGGTATGATGGATCGCGTGATCGAACTCTTTACAACGATTCACCATGCATCATAGAAACAAACTGTTAATAGCGTCAAGGAGAAACGCTTTATATAGGGACTGCATGTAGCTACCTCAGGTGCCTGAAAATTCAGTGAATTTTCTTGGACGTCCGATCGGCATCCAACGGCCATCGTACCTTCTTCTTCCTCCCACACACCCCTGACCTGTACCGCCCTAGCCGCTTGCTACTGCCCTGCCCTTCCCTCAACCTCCCCCATCGTTGTGCTTGCCACCGCCGTGGCCATCCCTCTAAGCCCCCTTTCTCCAACAACGGCAACGACTACCCCTCCCCTCCCCCCCTCCTGCCCACCAGCACTGGTCAACCCACTTCCTCACTTCCGCTGGGGATGCTGCCACTCACAGCGTCGTCACCGTCTCCGGCGTGGTCCTGGCTCAGCCTCGTCGGGGTCGATCTTTGTCGCTATCGCTCCTCGCGTCATCCACGTCTCCAGCCTCGTCCCAAAATCGACTAGCGTGAGCGAATTTTTCAGGTACCTGAGAAATAGCAACACGCTTAATATATTAATAGCAAAAGAGCGCATGCATTGCAACGCACGAAAAAAATAACAGATGCCCAAATAACCGTGACTCAAGACCCCGATAGGTCCATGTTATTTATTCGAACACGGCATCCCATTTGTGTTGCCACTTATCCTTCTCCCACCCTCGTCAACGGTGGCCTCGGTGCTCACACAATCACAACACGTTTAAATGTGCAATGCTGTCTCTCTCAGTATAAGATGAGAAATCTGTTTTCCTTTTTCCCGTGCAAGGTTTTTCTGACGCGTCCATGCGTTGTTACAGATGATTTCTTTCATATCCAATCTTATTTTACTAAGCTGCTTATTTTGAATCCAGATCTACACCGATACAAAAAGAGAGGCATATCGTGCACCACAGATTAAGACAACACCATAAATGACATTTTTTAAATGGTGAACAGGTAAAATAATATCAATTCATATGATACAAAAAAATTAATTTCATATATAATATGTTAAAATCGGAGTTATGATTTGAAAGACATGACTATTTTAAAAAACATAAGATATGTACCGCGGGTTAATTAAACCAAATATCTGGGTGTTTTCCGCAAATAGTGAACAGATTTTCTGGAGTCACTTAAACCCGGACCGCGGGTTGAGAGATCTCCGCAAAAAGTGAAACATTATCTCTGAAATCACTTAAACCAGGACTACATGTTGATTTTAAGAAAGAGCGGGGGATTTTATGCAGAAAGGCACGACGATGGACCGACATAACCATTCCGTATTAGTAGGTATAGATTGTAGATGACCTATTGTTTTACCATCTATTTGTTGAAAGATATCAAAGTATGCACCACGTTTTAAAGACATGAAACACGAGTTCCCATTTGTGCCACATTTTAACCTTCTATAGTTTCTCTAGACTCTAGCCAAGGAAGCTAAAATTGTGGATACTTACTAGACCCGAGTCAAACAGGTTAATGGCACGTCTCCTCATTATTTGACCATTCTTTAAATAAAAAATTGATGCTGCAGTTCAAGTATATAGAAACAGTGGTTATATGATGTTGCGCATCTCTTCCTAAAAACCATTTGTCTAAAAAATGATGATAATATTTCTGGCATCTGCTTGATTGATGCACACAATTATATAGTATTGATTATTTAACAGTACCGTGCAAAGTCAAGTATTGATGCCGAACAAATTGGCGTACACAAAAATTGAAGTTCATATGTTGCTCTATTTGATAGAAACAAAAAAGACAAAAGTACTTGCACAGATCTTGATGCAAAAAATGGACGACTAGATAAGGGGGTGCAGGAAAGCTTATGCTTCCTCAAATGTTAACCGAGGCGAGCGGCGGCTGGGAGGCACCGAGTGGCATTCATAAATATTAGGACGCTGCTAGGCGCAAAACGACCGGCCCAAATTTTAGTTGCTCAGCGCGCACCCATCGGATTCAGAGCCTTCCAGCTGTTGGATTTGCCTCTCAGGCCCTTTCTTCTACCTCATGCTCGAGTGACCGCGTATAGAAAAAAAAACCATGATGAGCTGCTCACCACGTGTTGCGCGCCTCCTCTATCAGCTGCTCTTTCGCGAGATGCTTCAGCCGTGTTTATCGGTGTCGTCGGCCCTGGCACCAGCAGCGCGTAGCGCCCCCTCTCGCTTGTCACCATCAATTGCAACACGGGGGTTCGTTCTTAATGCTTGCACACCAGGCCATCGTAGCACCCCTGCCAGTCCTGCTAATGTAGCCACCACCGCCCCGCCATTCCAGGAGACTGTCTCTGCTCCATCCTCATCCTCGCTGTCGAAGGCCTGCCTCCGTCGACAATTGCAGCTTTTCTCCTTGATCTCTGCGAACTATTGCCTTCATTCATCACCATGAAAAATGGTATAACAAATTTTCTCGCTGGTCATAGTGAAAGCCGCCGACGATTGCAGCAAATCGTCACTGCCTCCTTCGCGGGTCGCAGCTTCACCATGAAACTGTTGTAGCAAACAACATCGCCAGCCCCAGCTGTCGATCTCGCATTCCAGCAGTTGACGTCGCCGGTTCCAACAATTGGCATCACCGGTTCTAACACACACCCTTGCCGGTTGTGTGTTCCGACTGCAACGGTTGCAGCTCGAAGCCCGTGGTCTCCCCTCTGCTCGAGAGCTCGCAGGCCATGGCCACAAAACGCAGCACGAGCCACACGGGTTCCAGCAACAATGCACACCGGTAGCAGCATTCGTGGACGACCTACAACTCCACACTGTGCCCCCGCGATGGGGGAGCAGGCTTCCTAGCGATGGGGGAGGAGGAAGAGGTGGCGAGCACACCTCCAGGTTGAGCACTTCCCTCTTGCTCGGGCTCATGGCTTCTCCTGAGGAGCCCGCCCCTTACCATCCTTGCGCGCCAACGGGGGAAGAGGGAGATTTGTGGGCAGCGTGGAGCCATTGTCATCGGCGGTAGCAGGTGATGCGTGGCTAGAGCATCGGAGTGAGATAAGAGACGAGGCGAGAGGAGAAAAGAAAGAGGTGTGGCCGCACATCGTATTTAGGAGGAAGAA